>NC_087554.1:51795157-52095157 GCF_036250125.1 Pseudopipra pipra
GAGGTCAGATTTGTGATCTGACAGACGGTGCAATAGCAAGTGTAACTTATACCTGTCCTCAAAATTTTCGTGGTTGGGCTCAGCCACTGTAATGTTACATTAAATTGTTGGAAAGATTTTTTGGCTCTGAAAAACACGTTTCAATCATGTTTATTCCCCTTTGCTGCTCCACCTAAAGAGGCATGTCCAGGAAGTATTTATTTTAAAGTAAAGAGACAGCTTTCATAGTCTCTTTCATCTTTCAATGAGACACAAAAAATATACTACTAAATCAACAGCACTGAATCCAATTAAAATATATGAAAAATGATATCTGGTTTACTGTCAGACTTTGCAAATGTCTTGCATCTTACAGATAAAAAAAAATCCTATACACTTGCTTGTCAAAATAAAATAATTTAAATATTAACTTTTTTCTGGTTTGTTATTTAAAAAAATTATGTCTTTTAATTGCTAACATATATTCATATTGTCCTCATTTCTGTCAGTAAAATAGTTCTAAAAAACCTCATTTTAGCAAGCAAATTTATTACAGTTATAAATAAAGTGATTATGTTAGCAGCTGTAAAATGTTCCAATATACACTGCAACTGTCCCTCCAGTAAAGGTTCTAAACACATCATTACATGCTAACATTGCATGCTATAAGCATGTGTTAGTCCAGGTTAAGGAAGACTACTTTTCCTCAAACCAGCTTTAACCAAGCCAAAAGCTAAACTTGCTCCCACAGAAGTCACAATAATAAAACTCCACTCAGTTCATTCCTAACTAGACTTAGAGAAGAAAATTTTAAACAAATAAAATGGACACCAGAAGCTTGCTTCTTAATGCATGCAAGCAATACCCTGCTCCATCCTTCTCTAAAAATTCTCTCATCCCTAACGTATTTAAAATCAGGAAAAAAAATCAGGGACTTTCCTGTAACGAGCACATAATTTTGAAAATACAATCTAGGTGGTGTTTTGTTGTTTGTTTTTTTGGGGTTGGGTTTTGTTGTTGTTGTTTTTTTTTTTTTTTATTCCCATTCAGAAGTACTGCAAAGGGTTCATTTAGTATGCCTCGAGTATAACTAGGAATATCTGATTTCAGACTTCCCCTCTATTTTATCCTGAAGATAGTATTGGTACACTGAAGGCTGAGAGGGAAAAATCCCAAAGCCTGGGAATTTTGTCTCTGACTTCAGAGAGGCCAAGATTTGTCTCTCAGTAGTCTCTTGTTTATAGATCACAGTATCACCTTAGACCTTTTGGCCACAAGATTGCACTGGAAACTTTTATTCAGGTTTCATCCCTTTCTTCTCCCCTTGCCCTGCTTAATGCCCTTCTTTTAATCTGAGTTTAGAAGGGTGTAAGAGCACAGTCAGTCACCAAGGACAGGGCTTTGGGGTTCAGAGAAGGGAGCATTGCCCTTTACCAGAAGTATATCTCTGGATTAAATTTTGTGGGGTGCAAAGAATTCTGTCAGGACAAGCTTAGTTTGGCCAGCCTCAGCCTTTTCTCCACTAGAAAAGTTTCTTACAGATACTTCAGCTGCCAGTTCCAGATATCCTATAAAACTAAAGCTGAGCACACGCCTATGCTACCATACAGACACCACTGACTGATGCATGTAACTCATTGCCAAAATGTAGGAGCAGAAGTATGCAAAGTAATCATTGCAACAACTATGCATTTAAAATTTATCCTGTTTTCCACTAACAAACAGGAATAATATCCCATCCCACTTCCATCCAGGAGGTAGTAATACTGCCAGCTTAACTTCCTAAGATTTCTTTTCAGACATGAACCACAGAATGCTGAAACTAACAGGAACTTTTCCTATTCCAGTGTTTCACAAAAGGCAACTGCAAGTCTTCTCTCACCCACACACAGAGCAAGGTTCCCTCGTTTATGAAATGCCCATAACTAGTGAAGATGTTTTCATTCTTTCCTTCCCTGGCAAAGTCCCAGGTGCAAGCAGCAACAAGCGCAAGAAGCCTGATACATAATCTGCCGAGCCTGACTCCAGCATTCTTTGCTCCTCACATGACAGATCAGATACTTGGTCAAAACACCTCTGACAGTGCTATCATCCTGCAAATATCAAGGTAGTACGATTTTGTAGGGAAAAGATGTATCTATTTGCTATTGTCTTATCTATTTGCCCTGAATTGCCTCTAGACATTTACCATATTAATCACCTCTCTTTGCTTCATTTCTACTCAACATTTTCATCTTTAAATAGAAAAAAAAGTGCCTGTCATTGACAGGCACTTTCTCAGAACAAAGTTAACATGATTTTTTTCTATTAAAATTAAGCATGCTGTGTCCAGTTTTCTTAGAAATTGTGCCCTGGCTGAATCTGAGGCAAGAAGCATTAAGGATGCTCCAGCCATCCATTATATCAGTGATTCTGAAATGATTAAACCTGAAGCGAGAGCAGGTTTATGCAGTTTGAGGGTGTCAGCATGGACATTTTGCCTAACTCAAACTATCGTATTTACCCGTGTCATCTTCTAAAGTAACCAGACGCAGTTATATATTCTCATTTGAATTTGAAAGTACCATGCACCATGTTCTGTTTCTTACCCTTCTGTTCTTATTTCCCACATATCTCCAAGGTCCCCGTCTGACCCTTTTGTTTTGTTTTATTACATAAAAACATTACCTTCCTGCCCTTCTGCTTCCAGTCTCACTCCTTACTCACAAACACAGAAAAGATCATATCTTTCACTCCATGTTTGCCTGATGCATCCAAATGGAATGTTGGTGGAGAAGGTAAAACAGCTGCTGTATAATCTCAATGAATTATTTTAACACCCCTAACCCATGTAGTGCCATCAATGTTGGGAGAATATTGAATAAGTCAATGCTCCATTTGTATCAGTGTTCTAATGAGGAGGGAACATTTTCATCTTTCTTATCTGGTTTGTGTGCATGAAATTTAAAAAAAAAGAAAAAAAAAACTAGATATACTCTCATTGCAGTGTGGAAAATTCAGTCAGGAATTTCATTAGGTCCTTTTCCAGGGAAAGAAAGTCACTGGTAACATCATGAAGAAACACAAACAACCCAGCAAGACCTCTTCCTCTCTTTTCTTCCCCAAGGGTTGATGAGCACTTCACAGGCCATTTCAATGTCTGTTTGTGTTGAAAAAAGTGTGTGTACCTGTGACCTAGATGAATAATGGTTGTAGTGCTTTAAACCCGAATGAGAGGCAGCATTGAAAGCATGTGACATGAGGCAGATGACATAATGTTGATGCCACCACCACTGCAGCTGTGGGATGGCAGAGGGGTTGCTCTTTCCATTATTGAGCCAATCATTAACAATAAAGACAGAGAGCAACTGGTCAACACCTTGTATGGCCACCTCCATGGTGAATTCTAATAAGCAAATATTGAATCTGTCTGGTGTCTGCCAGTACTGCACAGCCAGGCCACTCGAATGTGCCAACTTCTGGCATGACTTCAGTATTATTGCCTGCTGACAGAGGGGTGCTGCTGAGACAAGCAAGAACTGGGAAGTAAGGGATAATGAAGATGCCCTGTTTTCGGGAGCTATACCAGTTTCATGGGAAGTTTGTTCTCCCAGGACAAAAGCTACTGTTGCATTGGCTAATAGCAGGAGGAGTATTACATGATGATGGATGTGTGAAAATGACACACCAAACCAAAACAGCACACCATGTTTCTTCCCTTGGGCAGAGAGTGGAAGAACAAACCACATGTGACAATGTCAGTCGTGTTGCTTAATGGACTGCTCTGGGACTTTCAGATATTACAGTGATGTGGACAACATCAGGTCCTGTTTGGGGCTGCATAGCGTAGTAGTAAAATGGTGAAAACTTGGAGGTCATGCCCCAGATTTTAGAAGACAGCCTGAAAAAGCTCTATTTCGTCTTTTTGGCATAGTAATTTTTGTCTGCATGTTGGTTTAAGAGTACCTCAGAGGAGTCCTCTACGTGGTTTCTATAGAAAATCTGTGAAACACGATGGGATTTATGAGGGGGGGAATTAGTCTTGAATTATTTCAACCTGAAAGAAGAAGAAAAAAGTACATTTATTGTCGTAATGTTCCATTTCTTTATTTTCTAAATTAAAACTGAGGTGTCTTATTTAGTGATAATTTTCTGGTTTGGTATCTTAATAATTTTAATATTAGAAAAATAAACAATTCAAGAGATAAAATTAAAGAAAATATCCTGGAATTGTTGAATGAAGAGTGTTGATTAATAGCCACACATTTTTTATCAAAATTATTTGAGAAACCTTTTTATCTTTCTGTTCTTATTCCTTTTTAAATTTTATCTTGATGAGGAAAATTAGTTCTTATCCTATTTGGCTCCAGCCTCTCCATTCTTGAGTCTCTGTGAGATAATGTAGAAAGCCACTGTAAAGATGACTATGTGGAGTCTAAGGTGTTTGAGGTCTTTACTATAGCAGAGCTGTCCTCCACCAGCACGTTTTGATTTGTTAGAGCAGTGTGCTGCATTTAAAATTAGCCTGAAAATTTGACAATTGATTTGGATCAAAGTTTGGACAGTAGACAACAGAATAAAAGGACTAAACAGAATCATGTTTCAGGTCTTTCACAAACACAAGAATTATCTAAGATTCACTTCTACTTTCAGTAAGGAAACTATGTACACAAGTATGTACTGTATTTTTACAGTGATATTCAAAATTTGGGGAAACTTTAGCATAAAACAGAAGACAATATCTAACAGAACATAATATCTAACATAAAACCCTGAACATTTTTCAAGTAGGAAAATCACAAAAGAAAATTCAGCCAAAGCTCAATTCATATATAATATCAATTGCAAATTGTTTTATAACAATTTCATATTGTTCTTTCGTCTTGTTCTTCTAGTCCTCAAACTCAAACCATGAATAGGGAATAAGGGACAAGAATGCAAACCACCAAACAACAGAATACACACATACAGGTACCTATGTATTTTAAAGTCTCTTGAATAAGTCTTTTAAAGGGAAACAATAAGTCAGAGTTCTTTTAGAATAGCATAGCATATGAGTTTCTGTGCACAAAAAGGAGAAGAAAGTGAAAGAAAAGCTTAATATTTGCTGTAAAACATTAACTACATTCCTTCCAGTAAAATATATCAAAAGGAAAATATCTAAGGAACCAAGCTCAGAGATATAACTTGCCTTGAAATTGTAAGGGCCACCTCTCAAAACGCACATTATCTGTTTAAAATACATTGACGTTATCCACCACCTTGATGGTATTTATAAACCCTTTTTCTCTTCTGTCATTTTATTTTGAACTCCTGCTTTTTCCCAGTCTTCAGTACTTGACTAAGGGAAAATAAAGAAATAAATAATTAAAAAAACCCAAACAAAACAAAAAAAACCTCCCAAACAAACAAACAAACAAACAACCCTAAACACAAAAAGCCTCAAAACTTAGAAAGCTGAAAATGCCTATTCAACCACCTTCAGCCTTATATGAACCTTTCAGCAACTTACTGGAAGAATAAAGAGCCAGGCAATCTTTAAAGCATCTTAATTGTTCTCTGAGTGTAATAGAACCCTCAGGAGACATGACCCTAAGTTGGCTGTAAATCACAGTGGATTCCATGGACTTTGCTGTTTCCCCCTGTCTGTGGTACATACATGACATTAAAGTAAATTATTAAATCACATGCATGTTTATTTTTCAAACAGACCTTATAAGTTCCTTCCTTTTTCTTCTGTCTCTTCTTTTCCTAAAGAACGGTAGGAAGTGGATATGAAAATGTCAGGGGAGCAAATGGTTTCTTGAAAATGGAAAGGGAGTGAGAAAACAGTAATTAATCTGCCATGGCTCTTACAATTTTTTTTAAGAAGGTCTAGTCAATCAATCTACTTCCAATCTGTCTACCACCGCCCTTTTACCATCAGTATATCATCCATTCACCCACAAACTCATTTACCAGTTGTCTCCATTCCTTTCCTGAATTAAAACTCTACCATCCTGAAATGGTTCAAAAGCTTTGTCCAAGTTGTGCCAAACAGCTTCTCAGAAACCTCGGGCACACACCTATCCTCCAGGCTGAGAACCGCTTCTCTCCTCGTTTAACCTTGCCAGAGCTCAGCACCACACCCTTGGCTCTGGTCGGGCGCCCTAACCACCTTTCTGTCTCCAACACAAGAGCACACTGGCACACTGTCCTCTAACACTAATAACCAACTCAGATGTTTTTGCTATTATGAGATAGTACTTACTGAACTTTAAAGAATTCATCTGCTGTCAGCCCATAACGATCCTGCTTATGTTTAGTATTGAAAAGTCAGGGAGCACATAGAATATGAAGAAAACACTGAAGGTCCTAGCCTTTGCTCCTATGGGGAAGAAAGAAAACTACTCTACCAAAGCTTATCTCTCCTCTGCCTTGTGTTTGTATCTGTAAGGTGAGGGGCTTTCTTGCCATAAGGTAGATCTTTCAAGGGAGGAATCAGCTCTACCCCCAAAAGTATCAACCAGTTGTACTACCTCCAAAAATATACTAGCAGGGTAAGGGCTGTGACTTAGTTTACTACATCCACAGTAGTTATCTGCCCTTCTTCTACTCTGCAATGCACATACCGTCTCTGTCCAGATCAGTGGGATAGTGAGGCACCAAACAACCAGAACCAGAACAATCAACCAGTCCTAGGTAAAATAATTGTGTTTATAAAGCTGTATGCAAATAGGTTTATGGACAAACCTGGGGCTAAATTTTTCATGCACATTATTGGCTGTAGAAACATTTTCTGGGAAACTGAGTTGGGATTATATGGCGAAAATCTCAGGTACTAATTACAATGCAGGAAATTACATTTAAACATAAGCAGCAGGTTTTCTACCTTTAGGGCAATCAAACACTAGAACCAGCTACCCAGAAGGGTTGTGTAGTCTCTGTCCTTGGAGATATTCAAACCCCAAGTGGACATGGTTCTGGGCGACCTCTTCTATTTGATCCTGTTCTGTGATGGGGTTTGGACTATTTGGCCTCTAGAGATCCCTGCCAACCTCAACCACTCTGTTGTTTTTGGTTCTGTGGGTGACTTTTGTGCTTTTGCACTTTCTCAAGGGCAAATGCATCTGCCATGAGGACAGAACATAGCACCATGCATATACAGTCTCTGCCTCTCCCACTATTACTGTGATGGTCAAAAGCAACCAGTGTAAGACAAAGATATTGAAGGTGTTTCTTTAAAGATTCTTGATGTTGAATGTTGAAAGGACAGATGGAGGTTGAAGGATGCAGGGAAATGTAAATATGCACATGAACTGCAAAGGTGCAAGACACTGTTCATTCCTGAGTCTTACCAGCTCATACCTGGTTTTGAGATCTACACTACAGCATGGAAGAAAGCTGTGACTCCACCTGTTTAGTGCACAGCTGAAGCAGTGAGGAACTGCAGCACGTTAAGCGGGGTAACAACATCCTGAGGCTGACCACCTCCTAAGGTGCCTTGCTCTCTCACCAACTCTGGAGGGAATCTAAGGTAAATTATTTCAATCCCTAAGACAGTTGCCTTACTGAAGTGCCTAAAGGCACTTGAGTAATGTGAACTGATAGGTGGCGCAAATCCTGCTAAAGCTGCCTTAGGGTGCTCAACTGCCACACCACACCGATGCAAGGCTTGCTTTAATGCTGCAACTTTGGCACCCCATTTCAGGAAAACAGTATTCCCATTACACACTCACAAACCAGGTGGCTTATATAGCACTAAAAAGTTTTTCTGCAAGGAAAGCAGAAGGGCGGGAGATGAAAAATAAGTACTGAAGAAGCATAAAGCACCCACCGGAGCTTCCTTAGCAAAGATTAAATGCCAGAGATGCAGTCAACACTAAGAACAGCTATGGAGTAGTATGCCTGCAGTTCCCTTAAAAACTCAGTATGGTCTGTTACAACTTTAATATTAGAATTAATTGAAGAAAATTGAGAAACCGACTCAGATTTGACCTCTGGGTATTCTGCTCAATAAGTCCAAGTGTAGCCCAAAGGCATATAAACCAAGGAAAATTGTTAACCCACTAGGTGCTGTCTTAACATGTGCAAGATACAAAACAAACATCTTACAGTTTTAAGGCAGTTTATTTTGGTCCTAGGAAGCATTTCCAGGAGGACAACGCAGTTCTATGACATGAGGTTATGGTACAGATGGAGTGCTGGTTGATTGCATAATGGTCTGGTGTTGGAGAATTCAAACATGAGCTGTCTTTATAGATTGGAAGTGCCTGTCTTGCACCATTTCCAGGTTTGTTGTCACTCGTCATATTTGAGGGAATGCTTCATGAACCAATAATGCATCTGTGCTGAAAATGTTCCACAGGAGCTGTCAACCATCCTATTAGCACACACACTGACACTGGCCACAGCTGAATCTCTTTAAACATGCCAGTCTTAAAATAAAAAATAGTTTCATTGAAGGATGTATTTGGCATTTTTCAATATAAAATAATAAATAAATAATGGCATGTTTTCTGTTAAAAATTTAAAATGCAGCTATATCTACCTGGACTCACTTTGCAGACATGCATTAATTTGTTTAGATACAATATCTGAAAATCTCTGAACTTCTCAATAATGTGCATCTCTTACTGAAAAGTGGATTTAACATTCTGTATTTTCAGTTGCTATTGACCATTAAAGACACTATAAATACATATTCTATATAAAATTTAAAAACAGATGGATTTTTTTCCCCCTAAATTTAAGCTTATTTCTACTTTGTCATTCATTCTCCAGAATATGGAGTTCTGAAGTGTTCAAGACACACCGTTCTGCTTCTAATAAGGCTAAACACATATAAATGTAACCACTTCAAGGAATGAGAACTGACGATCTTCCGGATTCTGCACTGTAATCTGTGTTCCTTCCTTGGTGCTGTGTTATTTCAAGTATTATCTAAAAATACTTTTATTTAACTGTCTTTACTAGTAAGTCACTGGGAACAGAGAAGACTTCCACTTCGAAGATGCAGAATTTGTGGCTGACCTCAGAGGAAAGGGTAGGAACTCATAGGCCACTCACCAAGCCATCTCTGGTTCCTGACCTAGTCAGTCCTACCCTTGCTATCCCTGGTCCATTATACAGAAGGTGTGTTTCTATCATGGAGAGTCATGATCAATACAGGAAAAGATGTATTTAATCAAGCCTGTGTTCAGAAAGCTAGAAGCTTTGAATAATTAGACTGAAGTTGGGTAGGAAGCTGTATTCCATTTCTGAATGTTCTTATTATATTAATAATTGTTATCTAAATAAAAATTAATGATGTGATGCCATTGCAAAGAGGTAACTTTCTGGGGTGTCTACCCTGTGTAAGGCACAGAAGGTAATTCTTTGATTATACTTCTCAAGCTTTGGGAGTACACTGAAGTATGTAGACTTCAGGAATACACTGGCAGACTAAAGAGATTTTTACCCATGAAGAATGTTAAAAGAAAATAAGTTAGTTTAGTTAAGAGCAGGCAGAAGGGGAACATAATACATTTATTTGATTCCTTAATTCAGTTCATCTTTTGTTCCTAGTTTAAATCAGTCACAAGCATTGTGATTTACAGGGCTTCTCCCACCTAAAGCAAAGCCCCCACCCCAGCATCTGGACACACTAGCTGCCAGACTGTCCTTTCCCTGTGCTTCAGCTAATTGGACCCTCTCTCAACCTACAATAGCTGTAGCTCCAGAATCAGAGATGGGAAAGAAGTAAGCATCTCTTTTTGCAGCTGTTGGGGAGTTGGGGCTTGAATATTAAGACAAAAGCCCCAAACCCAGCAAACTTCAATCTGATGATATATAGCAATAGGTCTCATACTCGTGGTTTACCAACTTCCTTACTGAGAGTCTTTCAGACCAAGTCACAATTAGAGATAGCATAGGCATAGCTGACTGTATGTCAGCTGTCCTCTTGGACAGGACAATCTCATCTGTGATCTTGGATGGGCAATCTCATGAGGAGATAAAGATGTTACTGTAAGCATTAAGTGTTCTTACATGCATTAAATACTCCTCTATCTGTAGTAGATATTCAAATGCATCCATTAAATAATATCTTTCCTCCCAGCGCTCTCAAACTATTTTGCAAACTATGGAATATCACACCATTGAGATGAAAACCCTTTTTAAGCTTTGGAGAACTTATGAAATGTTTCATGAAATGTTGTTTCCACCTTTAACTGAGGGGATGATCTTTGTAAGACCTTCTCTGTCTTGCAAGGATTAAGAACTGGTTTGGTCCAACTGGCATTTAAAGAAGCAGTTATGATCTATTCCCAACTCACTAAACATTCCATTGAGAATTCCAAATAGTTACAGATGACCCACTGCTCCTCTCTGCCCTCACCTTCCTGCATCCTGAGCAATGGTGGAAACTGAGACTCCTGTAACACCAGCCTTTTCCAATGCCTCTTTATATTAAGCCAGGTCAAATGGGGTCACTGGTCTTTGATCTACTCTATTTCTTCATTCTTGTTTGAAACTATCCAACCTTTCTCGCTTTCCCATAACTCATGACAATGAAAGCAGCAGCTGCCTGCTCCACTTTCTAACTAATAACTTCTCTTCAGAGTGGGAGGTAAAACCAGCTTTATTTTAAATGTGGGATTTTCTGTCCGAAAACCAAGCACTAATTGCTTCATGTTGTGCTCATCTCCCCTCTTACTCCAGGAATACCTACAGACCACCTCTGCTTTCCCTTTGCCAGTTTTTACCCCTCTTCATTTCTGTGCAAGAGCAAGAAGCAGAACTTTGCTGCCTTTGTGATTATTAGTGGCCCTGGGTTCATACTGATTAGTCCCAGTGGCACAGGGTTAATGAGTTAAGTGTGCTTATTCAATTAAGCCACCTCTTTGTTTTAGCTCACATAAATTTTAACCTGATCGCTTCAAAATTACCTTTGGCACTATTCAGTAATAGAATAAATTGAATAAATTGAATCAAAAGAAAAATGAAAGCCTTCTTAGTTCTTAAGTATGTGTGTACTTGATTTGCCCTCAGTAAAATAAATGGATAGAAAGCTTAGTAGATGTATTCTGATTCTGAGTTGATATACAATTTACATCATGGAACATGGGGAAACTGGCATCCTTTTGGGTCCTGGCCTAATGTGCGGAAGTATTTGGCACTCTTACAAATTTTAGGTTGTTTTTAGTGAAAATGATTCAGTTATTTATTTTCCTAAAAATGCCCTTGGACTACACCTTACTTACATCAAGCACTTCAATGCATTAACTTGAACAGAGGATAAATGAGTTATTTCACTCATAATACTGGAGCACCTTTTCTAACACAGCTGCAGAATACAGCAATTTAGTTTCCACAAAGTTGCATTTTTGGGACCATAAAAAGTTGTGGATACGACACTGCAGCATGGAAGATGGGCTGACGGTTACAGTGGAAGCACCACAAGATGTAGTGGAACAGTGGAACACAAAGATCTTTTCATCTGTAAATAAGATGCTGAAAGAAATAACACTGGATCCAAGTCCATACTTTCCTGCAATGAGTATTTGGCATATTGAAAAGGTATTTGATTTTGTATGCTGATTACCATTGAGAAGCATCACATTTGAATATCTCTGATTAAATGAAGGACTTTCATAATGGCATTACTAATTACATTTGTATACACACTGACTGCCCTTAAAAATACCCTCTTAAGGTAAGATTCACCTCATCTAACATTAATCATTTAAAAATTAGGCATCTAGTCTAAGCCAATTATCTCAGCTACCTCTGTATGCAGTGAAGAGAGACAGGCACCTCCAGAGCATGATTCATTCCACCAATCTCAGAAGGGGATGAATCTCTTGGTGATTTGTTCCACTTATATCATGATGTCACCAAGCACAACTAGATGAAATTACTTCTGCCCTGAGTACAAATGAGAATTTGGATGAAGAGAAAAAAAACCCAAAAACCAAAAAATAAAACCCACAGAAAAACCACTAAATGAATCAACAAAATCTTTCCAGTAATGCCATATGAAGTGGTGTTTTTTAAGAAAATTAATGTAATGTTATTCATTCATCAGGTTTTTTTTCACATAACAAGGATATTGTCCTTAAAACTGATGATTCTTTGATTATATTCAGTAGCATACAGAGTGCCCCAACCTGAAGAAAAAGTAAAGTTACTGTACTAAGAAACTTTTAGCAGGCAAGAAACTTCAATCTCTCTGCATTAGAATGATTTAAGTCCATTCTCTTGAGGATGACTGCTAAAGATTTCTACTGGATTGCAGTAACTACACCTTTAAAACTGTCTGATATATTTTGATGTCTCTTCTCATATTTGTAGCTAAATTTCCAATTGGAGCATACTCATTTTAGTTAGAAACTTTAGAAAACTTTGTTGTTTGGTGACTTCTGCTATTGGTAATGTCACATAAAGGGACATTTATCTGATTCACTCCCTACACTGCACATAACCAGCTTTTCTTCTGGATTGTGTTCTTCTTAGTTGTATGCCTTTAAATCAACTGTAACTTCCCGCAGGAAACATTCATAAAAAGATCTTTCACATTAAGTGTTTCAAGGGGCAAAAGAGAGTTGTGTGTAAAAACATAAAATAAAAATATATATTAAATTGTGTTAGGGTCCTGCACAGAATAAACTCGAATTAAAATAGTCCTAGAAATCACTTACTTATTTGGCAGTTTAATCTGGCCTAGGATCCAGAACTGATTGCTGAACTATCTCCTAGAAATGTGATCTTCAAACTTCATCTTATTCACTGAGAGACCTTGGCAGCACAAACAGGCAGTACATCACTCCAGCTGTATCTCTGCTGCATTGGCCTCTGGTTCTGAATTACAGCATCTATCACATTCTGGCTTTTGCTTGCCAAGCTTTTAAAGGTGTGCTCTTGCTCACTGTACCTTATGAACAGCTTTCCCTTCCATCATTGGGTCTGTTTTTGAAGTTTACTGATATCGACTTATAAAATATTCTTTCTCTGCATGCCTACCCCTCTGACTACTGTGTAACTGAGACATGCATGCATATCGCAAATGTCAAGTTCCAGTTTGAAAGTGCTTTGTCTTGCTCATGCAGACTGTGGAAACTTCTGCCCATAAATATCTGAACCTCATATGCTTTTAAAACTAGACACAACATACATCCTTCGGTTAAGATCTATTTATAATTAATAGCCTGGCATGGACTGGCAGATTCTTCGCTGAAAAGAATATAGACATAAAGTCTATGTGTATATATATATATACATATATATCTGGAGACAAGCTCTATTCCTCTTTTCAGTTTTAATACCATCATATATCATATTTGTTTTTAAATTATGTTTTACTCTGAAATTTTATTTTATAATAAATAGAGGAATTTTGCATGTTGGCAAGAACTGGTCTCAGAGACACTCAATTTTCACTCTTTAGCAACCTAATTATGAAGATAACCCTGTAGCTTTCAGTACCCCGTCCCTGCTTTTTTTGTATATTATGCTGTTGTGGTTTAACCCAGGCCAGCAGCCAAACCCCATGCAGCCACTCACTCACCAGTGGGACTAGGGAGAGAATCAGAAGGGTAAAAGCTGAAAATCTCATGGGTTGAGATAAAGAGAGTTTAATATGGGAAGCAAAAGCATGCACACAAGCAAAGAAAAACAAGGAATTCATTCACTGCTTCCCATGGGCTGCCAGGTGTTCAGCCATCTCCAGGAGAGCAGGGCGCCATCACATAACCGTTACTTGAGAAGACAAACGCCATCACTCCAAACATCCCGCCTTCTCCCTTCTTCCCCTCACATTTTATACTGAGCAAGATGTCATAAGGCCCGGAATATCCCTTTGGTCAGTTTGGGTCACTTGTCCCAGGTCTCCTCCTAGCCTCCCATGCACTCCCAACTTCCTCGCCAGTGCGGCAGTACAAAAAGCAGAAAAGGCCTTCACTCTGTGCAAACACTGCTTAGCAATAACAAAACCATCTTTATATTATCAACCCTGTGTTCAGCGCAAATCCAAAACACAGCCCCATACTGGTCACTGTGAAGAAAATTAACTGGACCTCAGCCACAACCAGCACATACCCAAAATGTTGAAAATCACTGAAATTAAATAACATGTTGACTACTCAAAAATTATTTTTTTTTTAAACACTAGTGTTGCAATTGAGGACTTTATATATACAAGGGATCAAATTTAAACAAGAGTAATTGTGAAGAGCTAAGCTCCAGGCCTGAGAGAAAATGTTGTAGTCAATGATCCACTATATTCTTGTCCATTGATATACAGCTATAGGCGATGAGAGGGTCTGTCACTATGACTGTGTCTGGGCATACTGCTCAGTTCTGTCCTCTGGGTTGTGTCGTGGGGCTGCACAACTGGGAAGTACTCAGAAGGAACAACCTCTTTCTTCATCCTCCCTGCAAAGGAAACACATAGGTGTACCCCACACATGAACCACAACACTGCCTGCAGAGGTTCTAATACAGATGGTGAGGAGTCCAGACTGCACCTTGCATTACATCAGATGGCCTGTTGACACATAGCTTTGAATATCTGGAAAGTAGTAGGCTGTTTAAGAAGGTCAACAGGGTGCTCATATCTATCTTGAGTAATTGTAAACAACGGAAAAATCAAACAAACTCATGAGACTTGTGATCTAGAACATGGAAAGAAAGCAGTGGAGCTGTCGTACACCATAAATGTTAGACCATGCAACTGTATAAGTTTAAGTATGAAGGTGTATCAGGGTGAATTTATGCTGATACTTTTGGTCTGTGTTTGGCCCAGACAACTGTAAAAGTTTTGTTCTTTCCTTACCAAGTTATGAGACAACAAGTTCTGATAAATGAATACCTCGTCCTTGGAGAGAGAGCTTCTTGCATAAACTGCTTTAATTGGTGTTCTGTGATTGGCTAATCATTCTCTAAGGTTGCTTGAAGGAGAGATTGAAGACTGTAGTGATGAAGCACGCCCCCAGACTCATTTGGAAAAGACCCCCCTGAGTGCAGTACGCAGGCACAGGGAAAGCCACGCGAGTGCAGAAGAGATGTACTTACATAACCAAGGGGGTGGGACCGAGGGCCTCTGGCTGGGCAGTGATGACCACACCTGCCCAGGCTGAGGTCACTCAGTTAATTGTATAAAAGCAGATAGTGCTTTCTTGGAGAGGAGCTAGCTTCACATCAGGGACAACGTCGCCTTTTGGTGGGGATGCCTGCCAGTTTGTGAACTTACTGACTCTCCAAGGATGCAGCTTCTGCTATGGGTAATTATAGGCATGCTAGGTCAGTAAGATAACTTTATGGGCAACAGCTGGGTAACTGGGGAGGTCGTGCTGGGGGCTTATTTCTCTCCTCCTTCCTCCCTTTTGGGTTTGTTTGTTTTGTTGGCCACCTCTTGATAATAAATATCAGTTTTGTTGAGCTTGCAATGGTGTCATGGTTTCAAGATTTCAGTCTGCTTGAACCCTCCCTAATACAGAAGGTTTGCTGTTTTCCTAACTATTTGATATCTGCAAATGCATTTAATTTACTTTAAATCAGGCTATTTTTCACCTACCAAAACCTTTAATGTGATTTTGAGAAAGGACAAGTGCTAGACCCCCTGTAGGAGGCACAAATTACTAGAGCAGGCTGTTGGGAATCCACTCTAAACAAAAATAAGAGAATTACTCAAAATCAGTACTGAAAAGGCATTGAGAGAGCTTTTCTTTTAATCAGCTGGGATATAAATATTTGAGTACACATTTCAGGAAAATTTTCATCTCTAAACAAAACATGCATTTTAGTGCAAGTGGTTTTGTCTTTCATTAATAAACTAATCGATTATGTATTCAGAATTATATTTTTAATATCAATGTCTGACAGTTTTCAATGATTATATAAAGAAGAGAAAAAGGTATTGCTAGCAGTGGTTGGAGAAAATGTCTTTGGAGCATGCAAGAGACAGGAATTCTACAGAACAGATTCTAAGGTCTAAGCAGAAATAGTCAGAAATCACATCTGTAGATTCTGACTCAAACTCTAAGGACTTCCACAACTCTTTTAAAAGAGAATGGAGGAAATAATTTTGGACCTTTCAGTGAGACAGACAAAGGAGCACATCTACTCTCACTGTCTTCTTTCAGAAGCCAACAGAAAGGCATTTGTGGGAAAACAGGAGATTTGAGATCTTAACAGCGCACCCTTCTCCAGAGCGGAGACAGAGTCTGGATCAATGAAATGTTTCATGAAGAAAACACCTACACAACGAGTGGAATTGCAGGCTGTTTGACCATTCAGCTAAAGAAGGTGTATGACTCCATTTAGTCATTCATTAGATGTAAAAAAATTAGATCTTCAAATTACATCAGTGTTGAGAAGGAATATTGATTACAAATTGTGAGTTCCTAGATAAAAATACTGGAACTTTATTCTATACTTTTAAAATCACAAAGCCTTTGGAAAAAGAAATGGTTAAATTTGTCCCTGGAGAATGAAAAGTACAACATGTGCAGGCTGATATATACTCAGTTAAGCCACCTTTATACACACAAATTAGTTAAAGAGAACTGTGGAAAAGTCTACTTCAACAATGGCAAAAATACACTGCATTTTTATACTGAAAAAATCACTGAATTACAGCAGCACAGAAAGCTGGAAGATATCATAGAAGTTCTGCTTTCTCATACAGCTCTTTGTTATATGCTGTAGGAAGGGGCAAACTTATGGTATCATTATTGTTATTATAAGCATCATTACTGCCACTTTTCGTTTTTGACAGGACTTGGTGATGTATTACTTTACTTCATCACAGTTTATGTTATTGCATAAATGATACAAATGGCAAAGTTTGGAGAGCACAGGTATTCCTAGAAAGTGCCAAGCAAACCATAAATCATATTAGAATGATCTGGGGACTTGAAAAGAATTGTGAGTTGAATAGCTTTGTGTGGCTCAAACATATAATGGTACTTTTGAGTTGTTCAATTTCTGGCTGCAGCATCAAGCACTGGAAAGGAAGTAACATCTAAGACAATGTATAAAAGAGACCTCACACCTTATTTTCTCCTCTATTAATCATAGAACCATAGAATGGTTTGGGTTGGAAGGGACCTCAAAGATCATCTACTTCCAACCCCTCTGCCATGGGCAGGGATGCCTTTCAGCAGAGGTAAAAGTACATATGTATTTGTTCATTATTGTTTATTTATACTTTAGATATAGCAAGTGGTTCCTGGAAGAGATCAAGTTTGCATTTTAATGAAGAAAAGATAAAAGATGCTGTCTCACTTAATTCAAATATAAAGTGAAAAACAACAGGTAGATACAATGTGAGAGGAGGAGAGGGAAAGCGACAGTGATAGCTACTGCAGTAAACAGCAGTCAACAATTGTGCCTTCTATGCACAATATAGTACAACTGTAAGGCTGCTAATCATTATCTTTAGATCTGTCTTTAGTTTCTGTAAAGTAGCAGTGTTCTTTACAGGTACTTGGAAAAGGATTTTCCCCAGTGGAAAAGCATAGAAAAATTTATATCGTGTCTGTATGTAAAAATATAAAATTAATTCACATATTTCAACATATTGGGACCTGAAAGGGCCAAGTAGATTATCTAGACTGACATCTCATACATATCAGGCAATCTATTTTCTTTTAATTATCTTTTTATATAATCAAAATAACCTATTTGAATCAATGCAGAGAGTCATCTTACCTTGATCCAGAAAAATCGGTACATGAATTATCCTTCAATGGCTTTTGCTAGTTTTTTATTCTGGCTAGCTACCCTGACTGCTAAATACTTTGCTATCTTTGGAGTTTAAGTTTATCTGGTTTCATTTGCCAGTCATTAGTTCTGGTTATGATCTACTCTGTTAGATTTAAATGTTCATTGACAGCTGGAATCTTCTTCCAGGAAGGTAGTTCAGGGCAGTTCTCAAACAGCTTTTAGATAAATAAAGTTTCTCAGCTCAAAATGCTTTTCTCATCTTCAGGATAAATTTTCTTTCTTTTTTTTATATCTCCTCAGTCTTCGGACAGCTTTTCCCCCAGCAGTGACACAAGAACAGGATAAAATAATACAGCATCCTTTTAACCAGTGTGTTACTCAGACTCATAACCACCTCCCCATGCCATGCCCTGTACCTAGCTTGTTGCTTATATGTCAAGGAGGGCTTTAGTCCTTTTTGCCATGGTATCATATATGCAATTTTACTTGCTTTTCCACTCTGACTTTTATATCTCTTCCTGGGAAACTAGAATCAGATTACACTGTCCATTTCTCAGTGTGATGTTGTTTACTCTAGATTACAGAACATTTTGCTGTTAAATTACACATCACTTGAGTAAACACACCTTGCTTTATCCTCTTGTGATCATTATGGCACAGGCTTCCACTTTTCTCAGCAGTAACTATTTTTCACAGAATAACAGAATGTTTGGGGTTGGAAGGGACTTCTGGAGATCATTTGGTCCAACATCCTTGCTAAAGCAGGTTCCCCCTACAGCAGGTTGCAAATGATCATGTCTAGACAGATTGTGAATATCTCCAGAGAAGCAAAACTCCGCAGCTTCTCTGGGCACCCTGATCAGTGCTCTGCATCCTCACAGTAACAAGGTTTTTCTTCATATACAGATGGAAATTCATGTGTTTGAGTTTGTTCCTGTTGCCCTTTGTCCAGTCACTGGACACCGCTGAAAAGAGTCTGGCCCCATCTTTTTGACACCTGTCCTTAAGATATTTGTGTGCATTGATAAGATCCCCTCTCAGTCATCTTTTCTCCAGGTTAAACAGACCCAGCACCCTCCACATTAACTCATAAGAAAGATGCCCCAGTACTCTGATCATTATTGTACCTCTCCACTGCAACCTCTCCAGTATTTCCTTGTCTTTCTTGAACTGAGGGGCTCAGAACTGGACACAGCACTCCAGATGCAGTCTCATCAGGGCAGAGTAGAGGGGGAGGATTACCTCCCTTGACCTGCTGGACACACTCTTCCTAATGCACCCCATGATATATTTTTTTTTATTTCCAGGTCATTGACAAAAATATTAGTATCTTTAGACTTATAGACATTGCCTTGAATTAATATTAGAAACCATTTTATATTTCACATTGACACCTATCCTATCAGATCTCTTAGACCACTCTTAGCATGTTCAATATCTACTCAATTTGCACTGTGTTGTGCTAAGCTTCAAAGAGTGACTTATGATATTGTGGTGTTTATAAAGTGTTTAAATACACTATGACAATCATATTATTACATTTGTCAGTCCAATATTTAATTTCATAAAAAGTATATCCAAGTTATAATTGGCAACAGTAATATACAATTTCCCTTGGGTTTACTTGTTCAAACATTAAGAAAGTATATAAACAACATGGATCCAAAAAAGGTCTTCATGATGATACACACAAAGTATGTCCCTTTGACAGTGTGAACTTAAAATGAACAACAACATAGCTTGTTTCTTTAGATAACAGTCTATACACTTGAAGCTCAAATGCACAAAACCACAAACTGATAATGATTATGTGGCTAAACACATCGCAGTTGGCTGGGGAAGATGTCAGGAACTTCTTAGCGAGAGGGGAATAGCTGAAGCTGAAAACCCCAGAAGTTGATTTTCTCAGACTTTCTATAAATACAACTGCTCTGTTCTGTGTTTAAACATTTTGGATTAGTAGCTACAATTCTCTAACTTCTGCAGTTATTTGTCTGAAGAAGGTAGGTGCTGGAAAAGCAGAGAGGTTGAATATAACTGTTTCTTCTGGGTTTTGTACTCTGTACTGAGGTCCTGCCATGAACAGATTCCAGCAGGGAACTAACATTTCAGTATCAAGACTTAGGACCCGATTCAAGTTACAGTCCAGTCTACTACAGAATGAAATCAGTTGCACTTCACACTTTTGCAATCTCCTCTCATCTATAAAGATCACAACCCTATCCTCTTTCATTCCTTTTTTGGGGGTTTTATCCTCAACCTTTGGGAGTTGACAGGAGGAATAACGGAGCTTTTCCATGCCCTCGATCCGTGTGTAGCTCCAGCATATATCTCTTGCTTTCCTTGTTTTCCTGTGAACCAAGAGGAAAAGTCTTTCTATTGAAATGCTAATGGAGGAACAAACTGTATAATAAGACTGCATCCCCTTTGGGCCTACATGTAATTTACACATAAAATGAAATTGCACATGGCCTTGTTTCACAGCATATTTGTTTAATTATCTTTCTTAAAAGCTTATTTCAATTAATTTTCAATATTTAAAAAAGGAATAAAAATGCCGATTTATCTGTGTACCTGATAATTAAGTACAGTTTGGGGAATAATTACATTATCTAATAGCAGAAATTTGTCCAGCTCTAATAACTGGCATTTTTTAACAATTCTGCTTGCTTTCTTTTTCTCCAACTACTCTAATTCAAAAAAAAATTACCTTCTACATGTGTCAGTCAGTCCTCACTCATCATACCAGACACTGAGGAGTTGACCAAAATGGCTCTGCCTTTCCTGACGAGTCAGGAAAGAGTGACAGATGCAGACTGGTTTGAATCTTTCCAAGAGGGTCATCTGTACAGTTCTGGTATATACCAGTAAAAGTATAACAATCAAGAGCTAAGAAACTATTAAGTTTTTCATGAGGTCTCACTGACCTTAAGAAAACCCAGTCTGACACACTGTGTTGAATTCTGATGATCTTTTTCCAAGAGCCCTGGAACACCCTTGTTCAATTGCAGTGGGAATAGATGCAGAAGAGAGCTATTCAAGAGCTAATCACATGACAGCATATTGGGGTGGGGGGGAAGTTGTTTAGCACAGTCAAGAAAGTACAAAGAAAGATAGAATTATTGTCTGAAAATACTTGTTGCTGGGACTAGTACCAAAGATGAAAAACTCTAAAGCAATGAGGTCCGAATAGCACCTTTTGTGCCAAAAACAGCCTGCTGATTTTTCCACTGAGGAGCAAGGAACAGCTCTTTGTGCAAAAAAGTCCTGTCTGGACATCCATTTCCTTCCTTCTCCACATAGAAGTGGCCATTACAGGTTGGTACAGTGCTGTAAAGGGGTTGAGGAGGCGTTCTCCTGTGGGTAAGATACCTGAATCTTCATTGTCTCAAGCTGCTACCATTGCGTCAGCTCACTGTAAATGGGGAAGCCCCAGTTCTGAGATCCAGCTGGAGCAACCTTATTTGAACTAAAGGGATACAGCAAATAGGATGAGCAAAAGAAGCAGCTTGGTGTTTTGAGGTAAATAAATGAAATTACCTCATTGAGATGGCTGGACATAGCTAATATTGACTACTATATGCATACTGCAGGCCAGAACAAGATGTGTTGGTTCATCAAGAACTCATTTAAGTTACAGTGTGGAACAGCAGTAGTAAAATGGTCTCTGCGCTGCTGTAGGTCCCTCTGCCACAGGAGGAGCTGGAACTTTGTCATATGGGACAGATATATAACATCAAAGATCTTTTCTATCTCCATAAACATAATTGCTCCTGTACTGCTTACCTACAGAATGATTATGCTGGAGTGTTGGAACTGTTTTATCATTTAACAGATTTAGTAAACAGCTGACAGAAAGTTTTATCTAACTTCATTTAGGGAGAAGATTTTCTGCCTATATAAGCTGTGATGCTCTGTTTCTGCAGCTGAGCTAGAGGCAGTAAGATGGAATTTGTCATGTATTTCACCAGTCTCAGGGCTGAGTAAGAGCTGATATGTGAAATCAGAATGGAAGATAACTGGAAAGCATTAATGAAAATTCTTCTCTGTCAGTTTTTCCAATGTCATTATTATTAGTCACCAGTTTCAGTCTCTGTTGCTGACTCATGTTAGGAATGCAAGGGGGACAAACGGGATTTCAGGTCAAGTACTTACAAGCTGCCTGAGAAGGTAAAGATCAGGTTTTATTCAAACTGCAAGCATCTGAAGGCAAAGCTTGTTTCTCAGCTAATGCTCTCCACTCCCCAACAATACAGTGCTTCTCTCAGCCTGCAGCCCTGGTAGAAGAAATAGTAGAAAATAAAAGTTGAGAAACAACCTTACTAGCCTCATTTAAACCTTTTTTTGCGCTTTTTCCTGCTTCTTTCTCTGCTTCTGGTTTATATCACCTCATCTTGTAGTTAATCAGACTGGTGCTGACAATTAGGCTTGTTAACACTTTCCTTTCAGAAGGCTGGTTCTCCAATTAGGCTGCCTACCCCATTCCAGACAGCCAGAAGACAAGGGGATTGTTTCCTGTGTTTAGTCCCAACAGCATCTGCAGGGACACCTGTCAACAAAGGGTAAAGCTTTTAACCCCTGAACTGTCAAGGTACTTTAGCAAACTGGACCATAAACCAGATTGATTTATAGTTAAAATAGAAACATTTTAATTTTTTTTTTCATCTTTGGGTGTTTTTGTTGTTAGTTTTTTGTTTGTTTATTTTTAAAGGAATTAAAGTTTCAGCTAAGTAGCTTGTAGGAGTCACAAAAGTGCCTGTTCAAAGTTTATTATAGAAATTTCTTGGTATCAAGTAGACATTAAATACCTAAAAATTTAGGCATGTAACTACAACTTTAGCTACCTACATATGCAGAAAATTTAGCTTGAAATGATTTCTGTGCAACTGAACACCCATAATCTATATTCAGTTGCTGGACCTGAAAGACCAGTTACATGTATTTCTTAAAAACATATACATTCGTCTTTATTAAATGTTCATTCACAAATCAAAAGTTTCTATTGCACCCGGAAAACCATACAAATCTGAGATTCTTTTTCTGCCCCGAGAACCATCTCTTGTTGTTTTATGCTTTAAGGAATGCCATTATAACCTACAGAAGCAGTAAACATGAAAGGTTGAAATAGATGATTAGCTGTGTATTATGCTGCTTCCCTTGCTGGTCCTGGAATGGAAGCTCTGTGTGACTACAACTGTAGTACAACTAAACTGTAATACTATCTTGACATATCATACATGCAATTCCATCGCAAATCATTTGCTGCCTTTGCTTTGCATAAGGTCTCACTGGCTAAGGTCTTAATTCTGATTGCAGCTGTTCTCTATACAGTCAAAAATATATTTATCCTCACAAGTTTGCACTGTGTTTTCTCTGTGCTGATTGCTCTCAGTTAATTTGATATATGAATTCTGGCTTACCTCAGTATAGGATCATAAGGTATATGATGATGATGTGGACCTGAGAAGCGTTTCATAGACAGTGGGCAGTAAACTTTACTTATGCCAAAAAATAGACTCAGACTGGGGTCATGGCACCAAAACTACTGTGAGGGGCATACTGTACATAACACAGCTTGATTTTCAGGTGTGTTTCCATTTGGACATAATAACAATAATAGTCAATAGAATCCATGACTGCTGATGGCATAAAAGTGGATCTGTAGACTGAGGGGTCATGAGCAGTAACTGTAGTTTTTATTATAGCACTACAGTTCATAGTTTGTCAGTGAAATGGCTAGATGTCAAATGACACCTGTGAAACATAGAAATGTTTAACTCCATTCTTGTGCTGGTATCCATACTACCTAGTTAATGAGACCAGTCCTCCTGCTGAAGGGCAAGTTTCTGACTAAGTATTTAGAGTCTTATTAAAAATAAAAGAATTTCTGAAAAACACCTATGAAAATCAGTATTTTTCAAATCAAAGTTTAGCAATTTTTTTTATTCCTTACCATACTTCCCCCAGGCTATGTACCCGGGGGCCATTTATTATGGAAATAATCACAGAAGCTATTGATAATGCTACCATACAAACATCAGTTGTTTTCCATGCTGCTGGAGACTTTATGGTTCACTTTCACAAGGACTTAATTGAAGAGCACTGCTGAGGAAGACAAAATAGACACTCCATAGCTTGGTTTGATGAGTTGAAGCTTCGGTGATTCTTTTGTGGAATACTAACAATAGCAAGAATACCATTTTGTACAAATTAAAATTTAAGAACAGCTACTCTGCTGTCTCTCAGTGGGTTAGCTCCCAAGTTATGTTTGGTTGAAAATGATATTATGATCTTGGCTTTTGTTAAAAGTAAAAAATTAATGACTGTTTTGACTCTTACAACTATGCAGTGTCAAATGTCCATCTAAATGACGTTGACTTCATTAGCTTCCAGAAAAATGAAATTTCTTCCAAAGTAGACTCTATCTTAACACCTCCGTAATTTAGCATTGTTCTTTAGGAATTGAAGCACTGCTGACAGGTTTCAGTGGACATTGTGTGCAACTTTTGACTTTGGTAACACATAGTTAATATGTTATAGAGAAAAATAGGCCTATACTCCCTGGCATCAAACAAGAACGTATGACCCTTCTCTTTTTCAGACAGCTATTCCTGTCCAACTCTGCTGCAGAGTGGCAGATCAGTACAGAGAGGACAGCACAGAAAAGTAGTGGATGCAGGGATGATGGGATTGCACAAGTATGTGACAACACAGAGAATACCAAGAGTATTGTAGAAGCTGAAAGCAAGGGGAATGGAGGTATGGAGATGTGGAAAGAGTATTATGTAGAGGTGGTCAAAAATGTCATGCTCAAATATCTTTTTCCTAAGACAATGGTTGTTTTGACAGAACAACAATTTTTGTGAGAAGATTTGTCATTTGGGGACACATTTTATATTTCTGACATATTTCAACAAAATGAAATACAGAAATTTTGATAGCTGAAAATTTGAGCAAATTTTTTTCTCTGCAAGACAGTTTTAAGGAGACAACATAAAGGACAGAGCTGAAAAGGAAAATATGAAAAAAAGAAGTGACATGGAATATGTCTCAGAGAATTTTGATGGACAGGGAAGTGATCAATATGAACAAATAACAAGAAGGCAAGAAAAGTAAATAAATGGGAAAAAAAATTTGGTGTAAAAACATATGGGCAAAAAGACATTTTTCTCATGACTCTTGGTAAGGATAGTAGAAGGTCTGGTTTTGGCACTTTAGGTCTGCCAAGAAATTCGTACTGTTTCAGCTAATCTTTTAATTGTTTTCCTCCAAATTATACTTTTCTTAATGGGGCCATCTTTGAAATCAATGGAAAGAGTTAACGTCTGCATATCAAATCACAAGAAGAAAGCAGGTGTCATTCTGTCTGTAGAGGTCAGGCACAGCTGGGGTGCAGTTTATGCCCACCCTGCTGAGGGATATGGTTTTTAGTATGGCCTTCAAAACTGTAGACTGCATTGCAATACAATGTGTGGGAAGACAGGTGCTGAGCTGTTGCAAACTTAGGGGAAATGCTAGAGCTGAGGATGGGATTTTTTTATTTTACTCACAAGTTTTTACTGACCAAGCTTCACCATGCTTTGCCTCACAGTATTTATGGTGCTGACACTCATCTATTCCTTCCCTTTTGTTTTGCCTGAGAACCCCACTGCTATAACTCATGCCCTTTCAGCTCTCCTTTCTCTGTGCCAGTTCTCCTTTGCTACAACAGTTCTGATCCCACCTCTGTGCTTTTCAGCAGCACTCAGAAGCTCCTCAGAGCCAGAGTTCAAAGGAAAACCCAGAGAAGAAAGGCTACCCAGGGCCATGCATTTGCAGGCTTAAGCCCAGTTTTTAGCTCCTATCAGGATTTATTTTATAATGTCAATGTGTTAAAGCAACACAGTCCTTTCCATAGCCTTCTGAATAAACCATCTCAGAGGAGTTTAAAGGTAAAAGCCTAGATCCAGTGTTTAGGGGAACTCCTGTAAGACACTCATTTGTGCTCTAAAAAAATAGGAAATTATGTTGTTAACAACTACAATGAAAAAGTGAAAGAGGAGACTAAACACTTCTCCTAGTTGAAAACTTCAACTGTACACAGCAGCAAAATAGAGACTACAACACAAGGGAGGAGCCACTGTAATTGTCTTTTGCTGTGATCTCTAGATTTTTGATTGAAAGGATCATGTCTGGGGTTCTATGCTCGTTCTTTTCTCATAAGCTCTCAGTACTTAGAAGTCTTTTCTTCCACTCTTAATTTGCCTGGAGCAAGGCTTTTATCTAGACTTTTAGCCAAGAGGCACCTGCTGAAATATTCATTGGTAGAAATTGTGCCATGGGTGTTTTTCCCCATTTGTCCAGTTCTATGTCATTAAAATAAGGTTGAGTGCAATGAAAATAGGATTTGACATAGAAGAATGGCATTATCTCAAAAACTTTATGTAATAGGCAATTAACCCTTTTCAGTGCAAGAATTGAAATACTCAAGACTGCTGAATAGTATCGTCTCTCAATGGCCCTTTTGCACCACATCAAAATGGAATTGAATATTAAAACTTTCCTTTGTGGAAGAATAAAATTTTATTCTGCAATCTTATATAAGGGTGATTTAAAGATTTTAATATTGTATTTTAATGCTGATCTCTACCTAAACATGATGGTCATTTGAAAAAAAGCAAAAAACATGAGCCTTTAAATTTTATAATATGTACCTAAAGTCCCTTCTTCTTTCCTTCTTGCCTGCTCAAAATACTCATTTGATCATATGAAATGATTCAAAAAATATTTTTGTTTGGATTTTGGTCTGGGAATGAAAATAGAAGTATTCAAAAATCTCAAAAGATAAAAAATTAAATTGAATCAAAGAAGACCCCATTATACACAATTAAACCTTGGGTGGTTTTTTTTTACTTTATACAAAGCTGGCCTCAAAGCTCATCTATTAGTGTTGCTTTGAGCATGGTCAGGTGAACTCTGAGTGAACTCTGTAGGTACCTTCTGATCAAAATCATTCTGTGATTCTATGTTATTATTCTAATGGAGACAGATACTTAATGTACAGAGAGAAGTAATTTTTTAAAAAACAGAGTTTAAATTTAATCAGTTTTTCAACAGCGGGAGGTAAAACAAAAGTCTCCAGTTTAATATTATTTCACCCTGTGTTTGAGGGGCTAATCCTAGGCCTGATCTGAGAGTCTTCCCAAGAATGCAAATCCAATTACGTATAAGACATTTTCTTGTAGACATACTGGAAATTTCTTTGCATTTACTTGCAAGGTTCCTGTCAGATTTTGTTATCTGATAACACAGACATAATACTTTAACAATTTTTCTCTTCTCTAAAGATCTCAAAGTACATGAAGAACAGTCAGAAATTAAATTGTGTAAAGCTCTTTTAAAATGGGGAAATATTTCATTGTTGCCATGTGTCAGTATAAAAACAGACACAAAGAAATCAAGCCATTTTCTCAAGATGTTGTAATGAAAATAATGGGCAATTACAGTTGTGCATCTAAATTGTATTACAAATGGCTTGCAGCCTGTGGGTAACAAAGGCTGGAACAGTTTCCTATGATATCTCTCTGCCTCCTCAGCTATCACAATTCTGGACTGCATAGAAAAAACTTTATTTGCTTGGGTAAGTGTTAGCAAAACTTCAAAAACTCAATGACAAGAATATTTTTTTCTCCTAGAAATGCTTATTTGTTTAAGTTACATTTTTTGAAAAGTTTTAGATATATACTTTTGTTTATCCTTATTCAACACACTTTCTAACGTGTGCATTAAAAAAAAAATAAGTCCAGCATTTATATATTTTAAAATTAGCAAAAGAGTTAGGCAATTAGAACCTGTTGGCGTTTGGCTGATGGGAAGAAATCCAGACCCATAATAGATAATCCCTTGGTATCTGTAATCTTCCCTAGACAATATCTGGAGGGATATATAAATAGATAGATAAATGGATAAATACATGGAAGACGCTGTTGAATGCCTCAAGGTCTCCAAAGTGAGGCACTTCCATGCCTTAGTTAGAAATTTCCATATCACAATTGCAATAATTCAGTGCTATCTGAGTCCTGTGTCAGTCTCTGATGTTCCTTTTTGAACTTGACCACAAGATTTCTCAGAGTAGAGATGGAGACCAGAATCAGGAGCTTTGAGGTCCACACATGCAAACTTCGTGGGAGCTCCGCAGTGCATGCTCTGCACTGTTAGGCACAGACACTGTCCATGCTCTGTCCTGCTTTATTCCAAAAGGAAGTATGTACAGGGAGAGATCCAAAAGCCAGGGTCCAAAAGCTTTGATTCTTTTTCAGCCTTTAGCAAGCTAGGAATGATAAATTTGGAATGAAGTCTCTAACCTTTTGGACTGCCAAATACAGAGAAAAAAAATTGCAACAACTTCAGTTACTTCAGATTTTTCCTAAGAGGCATGAGAGGAGAACTTGGCATTATAAGAGTAGTGTGCTAGGTTTCCCCTTTTTGGTAACATAAGATTCTATTTTAATCTTTCTGCAGTAAAAACCCTGAGAAAAGTCCTTGTCAGCAGGACCTTGTGTCCTATCACAAGGCTGTACCTGTATCACCACACTCTGCTCTCAGGTACCTTACAGTACATCTGGAGATATTTTACTGAAGTCAATGGCTGTGATTTCAGCTTTACAGCAGCATCACTGGCAGCAGATTTTGGCCTTTGGCTGCTTTTTTTCAGACTTTTCTCAGTGCTTAGTAGCATATGTGCTATTTCAAAAGAAAAAAAAGTCATAATGTTACCATGATAGAAGCACAAGTGCAGCCAAGGGTTTTAGAGAACAGTTCTTGATTAGATCAAAATTGCTTAAGACAAGACTAACTGCTTCACTGACTTAATGCAGCTGTAGGATCTGAAAGATTCTGATGGAAACAGCACCGGTGCTCTCCACAGCCTCCTTTAAAACCAGTCTCCTACATTCAAAAAAGAAAAAAAAAGGAAGTAAGGAATGAACTACAAGAAACTGCAGTAAATGAGAAGCAGAGTTTTAATGGATAAATTCAAAAATATTTTTATAAAGCAAAGCAAATAACCTGATAACTGCTTAACACCACTGAATATCAGTCAGAAAATTATAATCTAATAAAAAAGCAGTCAACATAATTGGTAACTGAACTTTCTCTACTACTCAACTGCAGTCTGTCCAACCTGACAGGGTAGTAGCAGAATAAGCTTCACTTAACCCTCAGACTGGGATTAGGAGTTAAATACAGCAATTCTGATTATGATAAATAAAAAGAGATGAAGAGTAGCAATAAACTACTTTGCATCCCAAGAGTATGCAAACATTTAAAGTTTATGGATCTGGCACAAGAAAGAATGATCACGATTACAGCTGGATTGCATTTCAGTATTTAAATTGTTATCTTTGATTGGACACAGTTTTTTAACTGGAAAAGCAAATGCATTCCAACTTTTTTTGTTGTTAATTCACTTATCAACCAATTCAGCAGTGACTTTTTCAAATATGTTCCCAATATTCAGCATGAATTTGTTGGTTTTGGTCAATTCTCCTGCCAGTGCATTTGGATATGCAGATATGGGTTATGCAGACCTTCAGAATGAATTAATGTAAAACTCCAAGTGAATATTTGTGGAGCTGTTGTGCAATAACATCCACTCATATTAAAATATATACCCCTTTCGGACAGTTGCAGGAATCCCATGTGTTGTATGGGTCTGCTTGGGAGAAAAAAGAAATCTTTTCCTGCCCCTACACCTCAGTCTCCAAAATGGCTTCTTGGGAGCACATGGTGTATACGTATGCAGGTACATACCACACAGCCTTTCTGACATTTTTACCTCCTTCTTTCCATCTTGTACTGACAAATTCACGTGAAAAAACTTACTTTTTAGTGGTTTCTAATGTCCTTTACTTTTTTATCCTAACAATAACAAAAAATGAATAGCAACAAGGAGAAAAGTTGTTTCAATACTATTATTTATTGTCCCTGTTATAATAAACTCTAAAGAGTAATTAGATAAAACACACACTATTACTGTTAGTGTAGCTGTGGACAAAATGTTCACTATTACACCAAATTTAGTCACATATTGCACTGACTCAAAAACTATAAAATAGTTTTGATCTTGAAAACTGAACTAGAAATTATCTTTAGCAGACTATTTCTAATACTTTCATTTACATTGAAGAAGCTCCCAGTAAATTTTTAGTACGTCTCCAAGCAGCTAGTTCTTAAAATAATGACTGTTTTTAAAAAAAATGCATTTTATTCAATAGCATTAAATGAGTCGTTTTTCTGATATAGATCAAATCTTGCATTCATAGTTCTCTCAGGTTTGTTATTTCCAAGAACTAAAGTGATTCCCTGTGACAGATACAGTTTGTCCTTCCTGCTCACTGATATCTTTAAGGCAGTTAGAATATAGGATCAATACAATACCTACACTTATCCCTGAAATTAGAAATAACTTACTATAGATATGAGAATTTCATATGCGTTGACAGAAGTACAACACAAACATCATATGCCGCTTCCTTACACAAAAACATTGAGACAAAAAAAACAAAACCCACATACACTCCTAAAAAAAATCAAGATAAGAGGGTACTATTAGTTAGTGTCCAGTTTTGAGGTTCCATCAGAAGCTGGATATAGAGCAGAACAACAGCACACCTGAAAAATCATTGAGATCACAGAGTCTGTAGGTGATTACTTGGCATGCTTGGGTTCTTCAACAACTTACATCTCAAAGGATTTACTCCACAGAGAGTGAGGATAACAGCTCTCTTTTGTATTGAGAGAGTTTTTTGTGGAAAACTTGGGCACTATTGTCTTGCCAATCAGCTCCTGAAAGTGCGAGGTCTTCTCTTTCATTAGGTTAAACTAGACTAAAAACCTACTTAATGTCAAGATCATGTTCATGGAGAAAGAAGTCTTACAGAATTACTATCAAGTCACCATTATCTTTTCCAGGGATGGAAAAACCTGTACAGATCATCTTGTCATATAGAAGTGGCCACAGAAAATTACAAATATTTCCCCACTTCCTTTTCCTGAAAATCCCTGTGGGTTTTGCTTTATTCATTTGAATTCATATGTAGTACTTCTCTAAAGTAGCAAAGATTTATTTAACTATTTTGTGTTTAAATATGGAGCTGAAAACCCTAATAGCAATTTAATTTGACTAAATACTTACATACTTTATGGTCAATCATCCAGATCTTTTACAAGGTTCCTTGGCTTTGGAATTACTAATCTCAAATGGTACTATATATGAGCCTTGTCTGACATGACATATATTGAAAGAGACTGTGGAACGATCGCTTAGAGATGAGAACCTTGCTACAGTTTTAGTGAACCAAAGCTAAGAGGCAAATTATTCAATTATAGTAAATTTACAGTAGCTTAATATTTGATAGAAGTGGTTCTTCTATCATCAGAGCATCATATTGAAAACCCTTGAGCAGCAAAATAGCTCCAGAAATGCCAAGGATGTTTTAGCCACTTATTAAGAAAATTCATCTGTCTTGATTTTTTTATGAACACTTTGGCTTTTTGTACAGTAATGGCTATGGAGACATTTTTGGTTAGTGCATTGATGTTCCAATTTCCCCTGGATAGCAATGCACTAGAGGGGATGAGAGAGCAGTATTAGAGCAGGTAGGTTATGGTAGAAACTGTGGCTCCATAATTAACCCAGGGGCTGTAAGTGCTCTGGGCAGTGCCTGTAGAAACATCTGATGCAAAGAATTCTGCTCTCCTCTTTCAGTATAATATACTGAGAAGTCTGCAGGGGGGGAATGGTGTCAGTCCTGAATTTTTTCCCAATGTACACCTCAGGTCACTGTAATTTGTTCCAGTCTGTTGTATGGCTGCCCCTATAGGTCTGACCAAGTGAGACAGGACTCTGATAGTGAAGTCAATCAAGAGAAATTGTTTTGTTGGGCAAGTGGTACACCTTCATGAATTTGAGAACACTGAAGCTTACAACAAGATTTCAAAGGTCCCTCTTTTAAATATCAATGATTTGTCAGTCTTCTCCTGAAGCCATATATTAAGCTTATATTCAACATTTGATTTAATGCTTGTATAAATACAAGAGTAACAGATTGCAGTGCCTTTCAGCTCACCAATTTATTCTATATTCAGCAATCCATATGCTTACTTTCCAAAATGGAGGATATTACCGTGTACACTCTCTGTGGTGATGCAGTTATAGCACATATATCCCAGAAAAACTTGTACAGGGTAACTACAGCTGCTGATGACAAAGTTGTGAACATCAATTTATTCTAAGGATCATCTCCCAAGTCACTTGCTGTTTTCACTACAGAAATTAAAGAAATTCTATCAATGGTCAGGAAAATGTAACATTCTGGGCTTAGATGAAAATATTTATTTACCAGTACAAATTCCTGTTCACCTTTAGACTTCTTAGAATTGGACAAATGGTCAGGCCTTTCTTCCTCTCCCTTTGAGTGTTCTAAAAAAAGTTTAGCCAAAGTTCATGAAAACCAGTATTCTATGTTCAGTACTTTAAGCGAAAGGATAATGCATAAATGAGTATGATAAAAATGGCTTTTTTTTCATAATACGTGCACTAAGCTGTTCTTTGGGAAGTTATTTGCAGTTAGAAGTGTACAAAGATTTCTAAAAGGCAACTACAAAAATCCCAATTTTCTTTTTTTTTTTGTTTTACTTTGGGTTTCTAAATTACTCTTGATTCATATCAGCAGCAACCAATCAGCGTCAGCAAATGATGCCTAGAGTGCTTAGTCATTTATCATGGAACTAACTCTGTGTTATATTTACTTCTGTGACACTTATAGTAAGTTGCATTGCAGTTTCATTTGATTTAGCTACTTATTTATTTTTAAATCTGAATATAGCAGACTATACTTTTGCTATAGTGCAAAAGATATGTACGATATTAGTGTTACTACTATTGTCACTTATTAAGATAATCCTTCACCTTTCTATTTTTCTCATTGTAATGGGCAATTTAAGTCTGACTAAGCAAAAAGATGGTATCCGTAAAGTGGAGAAGATAATGTGTTTTTCTTGCCTTTTAACCCAAGAATTGTCAATTTCTTTCCGTCATAGCAGGGCCTGACACATAGGGTAGCTTGAACCTGCTTTGCATATTGTGAATTCTTACAACAGCAGCATTAATTGTGACAGGGGCTAATTATAATTTCCACTCCCTCTATTCAAGTGTTACTTTTGATGGGTTCCAGAACCAGCAGAGGAAGTTTAACTAAAACCAGATTAAGAAATTATTCTACGATTTTCGAAGATAAGGAAGGAGAAGATATAGATTGTGACAGGTACTTCCAAAGTGTGTGTTTGTGAATGTGGTATATATATATTTACACTTTTATTCTTTTGTGTTCAATACATAACCGTTTGTGACTTTGTAACATTCTAGAGCAATACATGCAGTTCCTTCAAGGTGTCCATTCAGACCCAAGTGAAGCTAGGGACACTCTTTCTGGCGGCTTTATTTGATATTAACTTCTATTTTCATGTATATAGGGTGAAAGTGAGTATTTTTGCAATATGGAAATAAGGTATGACAATTAACCTCTACTCAGAGTAATCAGTTCCTTTTGATCTTTCTCACATGATATGTAAACCTTTCTGAAATCAGGTGAAATCCTATGGGGCAAAGATGCACACATCTACTGGGGTAGACTGTAATTAAGTAGACTCCAGTGTGGAGACTTGAACATACAATCTACATTTGTTATTACTATCCCTACTAAATATTTATATTGCAGTAACATGTAAGAGCCTCACTCAGAAACCTTGCCTGTTATGTGCCACTCGCCTTCCAAATAAGCCAGACTGTTCCAGTTTGCAACATCACACAAAGGTGCAGTGGCATTCATCAACTGAACTAGAAGTGAACAAGTCTGTTTAGTACCACTCTTGTGCCCTTATCACAATGCTGCCTGACATATTTATAAATTATGTTTCTCAACACAGTGCAATCCAGGTGCCAGGTAAGAGGAACATAACTTTGCAGTCTAATGTAACAAACCACCCTGTCATGTACCATTGGTTCCTCTGACTGAGAGATGATATTGTTCTTAATACAGGTACTCTGAATTTTCTCATAGTTGCCTTGTGCTCATGATCTGGCTATATCTATGTGTTCCATTTAGATTAAAACTCTCTGCAACTATATGTTTGTACAGCACCTAGCATGGGATGAGATCCTGATCCCTGATTAGGGGTCCTAGCCCAAGGTGCACTATGAATGAGCATCTAAAAATAGCACAGCAAGGACAATAATGACAATGTAGAAAAACAAACAAACAAATAAAAATAACCCCAAACAAATTAAAATAGTCTCAAATAACTTTTAAGTAATGATGATAAATAGTTAAAAAACCCCAACTTAAGATAAAAGAGCCAGTACTCCTATTTATTACAGCTCTTATGCATGTGTTTAACATTATGCATATGAAAAGCCTCAAGATTTCAAGGGTACTACTCGTTTACTTAAAAATTAACTTGAACTTAGCGTAATACAGCCTTAATGAGGACAACTTGGATAGTTTAATGTGCTCAATGAATTAAACACCTGACAGACTAATTATATTGTCTTGAAATGTTGATCCCAACTGTAATCATACCAAACTTGTCAAGCTGTTCACAACTGAGGCAACTTGTAGGGTTGTCTGTGCAGTATATGTGCACATATTCAGCCAGAGATCAGCCTGCCTCGAAGTTAGCAAAATTCCACTAATCTTTTGTGTCCACTGACTCGAAGGGGAAGCTTTTACTGTTACAGGCTCAAAAGATGAAGTGTTCTACTTTTGGAGCAAGGAGAGAGTTCCTGAGCATGAAGTCAAAGGGAATTAGTCAAACTGAGAGTGGGAAAAACTTCTAAAAGCAGTAGACTGTAATGAATTCCATCACCAGCCAAACTTGTGAGGAACCCATGAAAAGAGACAGTTCCTTCATTATTAGTTTCATATCAATATATCAAGACAATGGACATTCTCTGTGGTATGTTTCTCTGAGCAGTGTGCTTATTTTAAGAGGGATCTTAGGAAGATGATTTGATGGCAGAATCTTCTGGAGCTTGTAAGTGTTGAAGGAAGTCACTTAAGGTGTTCCAAAGCTATTCCTTTTACATCTCACTTTTGCATGCCTAATTTATTCCTTCGGTCAGCACATTCTAACTGTGAATGAGGGAACCATTTGATTTGGGTTATCCTGAGAAAAATCCAAGCATTCACTTCAAACCTGAAAAGCTAAACTTTTAACCAGAAATTCCATAAATTACTGCACATGGAAAGAGTATGAAATATATTTTGTTGCCTCAATCTAGACTGTTTCCTTTATAGGAATAACACTGGAGAGTCTTCAATCTTTTGTTCTCTTTTCTTGCTGATTTTTGTGTTGGTTTTACACTTAATAAGAATCATGGAAGGCAGACCTTCTGCTTTTAGCAAGCAATATCACAAATACAGCTTTGGTTTCTACCTGACTTGTTCTTTAATTACAGAAAATTAACTAAAAGAACTTCCCCTCACTCTACTTGTGTTTGGGAAATGTTCAGACACTCTCTTAAAAGTGCAGAACTTTAGTGCCTTTAGGATATAACAATGCTTTATTTGGATTCAAGTGATTAAAGAGCTAATTTTCTTAGTGGGAGGTTAGTACATTTATGCAGAGAACTGCATTACAGGAATATGGATACATTTGGGTTCCATGGGGGCCCAGGGAATTCCAAATTCCCCTCTCTCTGCTTGTAGCAGCAAAGACCATAAAAAAAGAAGGAAAAAAAACCTCTCAGTGTTTTGTATCTTCTGAGTCTGGTGTCTTCTATATAGCTGGAGACAGTTACATTCATTTTTCCCTAGGGGACTAACTTTTTCTGAAGTAGTCTGTTTGGTCTTTTTAATTGTAAAGTCATAGAGTTAATTTCCTCTGCACTGATTTTCAAATGATGCTGTAAATGTTAGGTTCAGATTCTGTTTCTGTCTAACTGATTTGGTTGCTTAGTACTTCTAAAGAAGTTTGATTTCATCCAAGCTAAAAATTTGAATAAAGCAAAGATCAGAACATAAAATCTGGGAAATGCTGCCTAGTTTTTTATTGTGCCATAGAATTGTATCCAATAAAAAGAAAGGGCCTTTGTAGTTCTAATATTTTCTGTTCTATGTACAGATCAGAATTGCAGAAAGTATTTGGAATAATTATTTCTTTGTTTTTATGCTGTACCTATTTGATGAATTAACTGTGATGACGCTGTTCATTTTCCTGATAAAAATGCTGTCTGAATGCTTTTCCGCAGTATTATCTGGCATGAGAGTTTTAGATGATGAAGAGTATGGTCTCCAGTTGAAAGCTAGGCAGGGATTTCACCAAAGAGGAATGGATCTGAGAATTAATACATTTAGGTTTGCAGCAATGTCACCTTCAATGCTTATTTCTCATTGACTTGGGTTTGTCTGAAGGAAGACATCTCAAACAAAGCTTCTGGTTCATGTATTACCCCAATACTGAGTTCGAGTGAATGAGTTGTTTGCTGAGTGAAAGGTGTGAACACCTTTAAGCAGATGTGGTTTATACATTTGTCTAACCAAAATCAATACTGCTTATAGTCTGTAGATGGACACAATCACTGCCCAAGCTGAAGTGAAGCATCTCCTGTCAACTTCTGGAAGTCTCATGATGCTCCTCTGACAGTGGAGCCACAGTTGCATATCCTGCACACTCCTTCAGCTGGGGATTCCTGTGGGATATCCAGGGTGCTGGCAACTGCATTTTGGGGAGGAATTTATTCCACTGTGATGCAGATAGATGACTGCACAGGATGCCGAATAACGAACTGGAAGGAGATTCCCTCAACAATGGCTTCTTTTTGCTTATCTACCCGCCACTGAAAAACAATTTATTTTTCCTGACAATATTTCCATTCATTCATGTTTAGGTCCTTTTGCTTTCCTCAAAGCACTGGCATTGGAAGGTATGACAAGTAGGTTTTTCAATGCATTTCTCAAGTAATAAATAACTGGTCTTTAATTTTCCATCTAACTAAGTGCTGGGCAGGTAAACCTTTGCTAATTACTGACTAGGGTTTAAAGAGCTAACCAATGGTGGGTACAATATCCAGGCAAATCAATTGTTTCAATCCCAGTCTGAACCCTATTCTGATTTTATAAGGATCGTTGGATGAAATAAACTCCATTACCTGGAGAAGAGACTAGGAAGTACTGTAGATATTTTATATTGTTGTTTAAAAGCTGAGGAGATTAATGTTAGATCCTTTATGTGACACAGAACAGTAATCTGGGTTCAGACAGTTGGTTTATTGAAGGGAAACCCTTTTTTTGTCTGCATTCCAGGATTTGAAAGAAAAAATAGAAGCTGGGATTAGAGCCAGACTGAGGAAAAACGATGCAGTCTGTCAGCAAGCCCTCAGGTAACAATATCATAATTTATAAATTCTACCAACAATAGGATAGTAATTAAAGATGTAAGTTTCCCTTTTCCTGTCTCTATTTTCAGCAAAACAGATTTCAGAATGCTAAACTGTTTGTGTGTGTCCCAAAGCAAGGATTTAAACCAAAAAAAAAAAAGTCTACAAAAAACCCTGAAGAATCAAACCATACACGAGGGCTCCATTTTTGTTTCTGTTTTGACTTGCTCTTCTTATTACTTATGCTGTAATAGGCTGGTGGCATGTTGGACTTTCTGACTTATATCACTGCATGATCCAGAATTACTTTCTTAAAAAGTCAAGTTGGAGCATTTTGTGATTTGTTTTGATATAAAATGAGAAGAAGCACACTGGCCCAGATCTTGTTTTGTTCCTTAGAGTTTGTGAATTTGCCCTGATGAGTACCATCCTTGCTATATCTAGTGTTTGGACCATTAATTCAAATAGCTTGGGTCGAATGAGCAAAGAATGGGGATGCATGTGGGGAACAGAAATAGTTGGATGGTATAACAAGACCTGCTTCCCCAAATTACAGCAACCCTGATAATTTCATACTCTAACTGTGTAGGATCCTGTTGAATAATACAGTGAGTTTATTGTTGGCAAATGCTGACGTTTTAGTAGCAAACAAGTACCACATCATTTTTCCTGGCAGTAATTAGAGTCTTTTCAATGCCTATCTAATTTCTACTTATTTCACTTGTAATGCCCTTGAGTTATGGACATTATTTTATGTAATGTTTCTACAGTGCCCTGGGCTCTATTTGTGATTGGGAATGAAGTGGTAGACTAATAATAAAACCAATAATATTAGTAATAATAAATTAATGATATCAGTTCGTACTGTGATCTTGTCAGCACTCATGAGTTAAGCAGTGTTGGACTAGTCTGATAGTTAAATGGCAGGCTGTCAGGGAACACTTCTGTTTAACAGATGGTACTGAACAAGTGCCCAGGCATGGTACTAGTACATTGTGTTGTACCAGGTTCCACCAGACATAAAATTGAGGTCTTGACCACTTACAGCCACAAACATTAAATGCTGTATAAAATAAGTACACTAACCACAAGGCTTGACTGCAGTGCCAACTAGAATCTGCAAAAGGATTTCTTCTGACTGTTGGTCGCTGAATCTGATCAATATTGGCCAGATCAATCTTTGAAATTCTCTCTCTGCTAAGTCTCCTTCTGTTGTGTCCCTGGATAAGGTTCCTTTTCACCTTGCACATTACATCATTTAACAATGTTGCCCAGTAGTGCCCCTAAACAGATCCTGTGTGTCACTCTGGGTTTTTTAATAGTGAATGTTGTTGTCTCCTTACGTACAGATCTGAGATAGCTAAACAGTACAATGTTCTTATGGCTTCCATGCCTAGGAATTGGCCTTCTAGCTTTTCTTGGGGAAATGCTGAATTGCAACTATTAAGGTATTTGAAATGGATTTGTGACTAAAAAAATGTGTGTCTTGCCAAGAGAGAAGTGACGTATTTGATTTTAACTTTCCTATTTTCGATATAACTCTTGATAGTAATTTCAATGGCTTCATTTGCTTTACTCCTCTTCTTTTACTGAACATCTCATGAAGAAAGAATCAATAAGGATAAAAAGTTAGACAGTCTTTACAAACATATCTCCTTTTTTTTAGAAAATTCTCCTTTTTTTTTCTCTTTCACACCAAAGGAAGAAAATCTGATTTTAAGGTCAGTTTGCTTTTCTTCTTTAGGCCTTAACAAGCAGTTCAGGAAAGAATTCAGATCTACCTAAATTTATATCCTGATTATGTAGCCTGAACCGAACCTAAACAGATGAGTAAGGGCTGTTTGGATTTACTATGCTGTTTCTTTGGTGGCTCTTGGAGGCACACTTGATGACCAAAAGTGTGACAGATTAGTCCACCTGATGTGTGACTTCTCAGTCCTCAACGTAGGAACAACTGGGAGTATATATTGTTGCACACAGCCACTAGGATTGCCTCTGACCCAGATATCCTGCAAAGCTTCTGTGCAGTTTTCATTCCCATAAAAAACAAGTAAGTATCAAAATACCTCTAGTATTTCCTTGTCCATGTGATTGTCTTCTGCTTCGATAGCTTGCAGTCAATATCCTTCAGGACTCATATATATGTCTTTTCCGGAGTTAAAGAAGAAAATACTAATGATTTTATTGGACAGTCCTTGCAATCATTACTACATTGACAGCACAAAAAGATATCTGAAAACTAACATTCTCTTAGATCCACTTGTTTTGCTAATTTCACTTAGCCCAGCTGCTTAGCCTGTATGTAATACCAAATATTTGAATTTAGGAAAAATGAGGAATGAGTAGGAATGTGTGTTGGTTAATGAAACAAAATCCTAAACAAATAGTGTCACAGGTTGTAATTATTTAAAGCTCCAAAAGATTTCTGGGAAGGCAATGAAATAAAAAATAATAGGTGAATTCATGAGCGCTGCCATCACCATGAATACCACCATGACCTCATCGACCTCCTTTCCAAACAGTGCTACTTACTCATTTTGGGATTCAGTTCACAGTCGCTCTCCTGGCCTTTAATGGAAGTGAATGACTTTGGGGTATAAGCAGGGCATGATTATAATACCATAATGAACTACCTCCTGCATCTGTATCCCTTACCTTGTACTAGAGGGAATTAGAATGACCTCAGCTGTATGTCATAGGCTGTTAGCAGTGAGCCCAGGTACGTGAGGATGAGCTTAGTCTGAACACGGGAATATGTAGTGAACTGGGGGCTAGATCTATAAAAGGACCTAGGTCATGCAACATACAATTTTTAGGTGCCTGGCAGCTTAGTGAAATTCGCTGTCCCAAGTGTTGCAGGCAACATGTGAATAGCAAGGAGTGAGGAACCTAGAGATGAATCCTTGAAAACCAGGATGCTTTAGGCATCTCATAAAGCACATACCAGACAAGAAGCTGATTTCTTCTCTCAGAGACCAGGGGTCTCCTGGGATTCCCAATCACAGTGGACCTGGGCACCTAGCTCTGGGTTAGGCTGTCCTTGTGAGGAGTCATATAGAAAGAAATACACCTTCAACCCAAGCCCTTGCTTTCAGACTGCTTTCCAAAAAGTCAGGGAGCAGTTTTAAAATTTTTAACTTCTTTGATCTGCAGCAGGGACTGAAGTCTTTTTTTTCCTTTAGGTCTTTTTTTTTTTCCACATCCAAAACCATTGCCCAAATCACTTGGTTATCTGGCATGCTGGATGAAGTTTTCAATTGCTCTTAGTGAAGAAGTTAAATACTGTGTATATAATTAAAGACTCAGACTTTGGCAACAGATGAGTGAGATGTTAAAGATCTTTGCAATGTTTAAAATTTGGATTGATTTGCCCCAAATCCCTCTGCGGACCTAACCCTGAGAAAGCACATTTGGAGCCTGAATCTAGTAAGATTTAAATTTTGTAGTGGCTGTAACAGGGAAGCTCTCTGAGTTGTGCAGCATAGCAGTGGAGTCCTAGATGACCACTGTATTTGGCATACTTATCTAATTAGCACAGTCTCACTCTTATTATAATACTGTAGGCTTCAGTAACTTTATAGCTGGATAAACTGAGGAATGGGTAAATTCTGACTTGCATAAAATCATGAAAATTGCAGAAATCGATGTATACATATGCATCCCTTTTTATTTGTATCTCTCCATTTTTCATTTATAACTCACCTATGTACATGTCTACAGGAAGGAAAAATATCTCTGGGACAATAGTTATTGGGTGTCACATAAATTTGTAAGAGATTCTCTTCTGAAGGTCAGACCCTCATGAAAATAAAAATGGAGGTTAGCTAGCTCACAAAACCAGGACTGTTTGCAGGATGCCCAGTCCTGTCTAGTTTCTTACTCTCAGGCACACACCCATTCCTGGAAATGTGTTCTCTCATGTTAGGAGCTCTGGTCTAACCATCCCAATATATAAGGTTACAAAAGGATTTGCTTAAGGCATTTTTATTTTTATCCAGGCAAGCAGTCAGCAGAAGAAGAGGGAGGCGGTAAAGGGGAAAAAAAATGATCTTGGCTTTAACGTGGATGAGAAATGTGAAAATGTGTAACTCTCAGATGCTTGTGCTTTAGGAGAACGTACTGCTTCAGCTTAAGAATGAATGAAAGAGACAAGTGATGTGTAGTTTCTTGTTTGGAATGAAGTAGGACAAGAAGAAAGGTTTGGGCAAGGGATTTGACAAATAAGCTCGAGAAATAGTCTAACAACAGTGGACTGGGCAGACTATGAAGAAAGATGGCACATTCCCATCTTCTCTAATAAGGGGGAAAAGCAGAGTAAAGATAAGATGAAACAAATGTATCTGTTGACGAAAGGTTTCTACCCAAAACATTAGACCAACAAAATTTGAGTCTGAGTCTCCCGAAGTCAATGCAAAGGAGAATAAGACAAGGTCAATGCATTTTTTTCCAGCTTTCATTTCAGCTATCTGGTCAGGCAGTGTGATATGCTAAAACCTTTATTTTCAGTCAGTGTTAAGTGAATGTGCAGCTAGAGATGCACCAAAATGATGATATTAAAGTAAAAAAATATCCCTTGAGAGCATGCCTCTGTACCTCCTTATCCCTCCAGCACAGTTAGAACTTCTGGCCAACAAAGCCAATCTATAGCTATTATATCTCTTTGTCTCTTTTCATATCTCCTAATAGAAGCATTGTTGTAGCTGCTGGCTAGAAAATTAACCAAGTGAACTCTCTCTGTCTGTCTCTCTCTCTTCTCATCAGATTACTGGAAAAATTTAACAGTCTCTGCCTCTCTCTTTTTTTCTTTGCAGGCTAGTAGCACACTGGAGGGGTTTAGACAGGAACAGTTTAACTCCCATATATCTCATGTAGTCTTCACTATAGTTGGTGGACACATCCTTATTCTCAGCCTCTAGGGGGAAAGATGGGTAGAGTGTATAGTTACTTCCAGACTCAAGAATTTGGTTCATTAAGAGAAAAATAAAATATAAAGCGGCAAAACTGAGACGAAGCCAGGAGACAAAGCAGTGATCCATGGACATTTTGCTGAGGAGCATTTTGTTTGGGGGAGGTTGAGCTACAGTGTTCCCATTCAGGTTTCTAGTTAGAATGGATGCAGCTGAGGATCCAGCGTCCTGTATACTTTGTTCTTGTAAAACCTGAACTAGTGTCTCTTCCTGTTTTGATTCACTGTCCATTCCATTGGAATCCAAAAGTTGTAAAAAGTATCATAGAATCATAGAATGGCTTGGATTTGCTACTAATGTAGCATTCCATCATAGAAGACCACTAGGTTGGTCAAGCAGGATTTGCCCTTGTCAAAGCCATGCTGGCTGTCCTGAATCACCTTCCTGTCCTCCACGTGCTTTAACATAGCTTCTAGGAGGACCAATTCCATGATCTTCCCAGGTGTGGGAAAAGAGGTTGGCATTGAAGACAGAGGCAAAAATGTTGTTGAGTACTTCAGCCTTCTTCTCATCCATTTTTACCAGTTTTCCATCATTCCATTAGGGGGTATACCTTCCTGACTTTCATTTTCTGGTTAACATACCTATAGAAGCCCTTGTTATTCTTTGTGGGGTTTTTTAGTGGTTTTGTTGTTGTTGTTGTGTTTGTTTGTTTGTTTGTTGTGAGGGATTGTTTGGGGTTTTATTTGTTTGGGTTTTTATAAGTAGGAAGCATCTTTCCTTGTGCTGATTCCAATGGGATGAGGTTCAACAAAGCCAAGTGCTGGGTCCTGCACTTTGGCCACAACAACCCCCTGCAGCGCTACAGGCTGGGCAGAGAGTGGCTACATACTACATACCTTTGGAAAAAAGTTCTCAAGCAATTAACTAAACAAACATCTTATTCTACCTGAGGGGTCCACAGACCTGTTTCATCTGGTCCGCTGATCCTCAGTGGTTTCACATAGGCTGGAGTGAGGAAATTTAACTATTACTGGCAGTTTCTGAAAACCTACAGCTGACAAACACTTGCTGGGACATCCATGGCTCAGGAATGTAGCCAGCCACTCATCTTAAAGGTAAAGATTGCCACTGCTTGTGACTGGCCAAAGGTGTCCATCACCTCTAGGGGTGCCCCCAAACAGTTTCTGTCACAAAGCATTGAGGGAAAAAAAAGGAAACAGGCAGTTTATCAAGAATTCTTTCATCTCTTACTGAAGGAGAATTGATGGACAATTTTTTGTGAAATCGAAATTTTATTAAAAATGTTCATGCATTGGCCTCAAAACATTCGTGTCCAAATTGCAGTAGTTTTTTTTTGAATTTCCAGTGTATTAAAGACAAAGTTCCCCTAAGGCACTCTTGGCCGGAGGAATGTTGTATGGCACAGTGACAAAAGAATGGTTGGAAGTTGAAGTGTTGAAAAGCATGAAGAAGTCTGGCATTATTCTTTGCTCATTGCTTTCACTGGCTTGATATCTGAGGTTGGACAAGGCAGGCCCAATTTACTCCGCTAAAAGGTGGGACTGATAATAGTATCTCGAGTGAGTTGTTGAGAGAATTATTTAATTAGTGTTACCAAAAGACTTCAAAATCCTTAGCTAGATAATATTCAAAAAGTATCACATTTCCTTCAATAAAGATTGTTTGCAAGCTGGGAATATCCATTTGGGATTCAGAATTTAAAATGTTGCACAATGTAGAAAGTATATAATAAGGAGAAAGAAGAAAAATCATTTTAAAGAACATAGTTGGGTGGATTTTTTGTATTTTTTTTGTTTGGTTGTTTTTTTAAAAAATTTCTTTGGGCTTGTGATTTTATAGATCTAATATAACAATGAGGACACTGAGAACACCATAAGAACACTGACAATAGTATTCATTCCATGTTTTAGAAACAGTACTCTAAAATATCTTCTTAATATAAATCAAATAATTTTCTTTCTCTAGCTTTATCCCCTGTTACAAATTACAGTGGAGCTCAATAATGAACGGATAGAGCCAATTTTTTCAGTAACAAAAGGAAGCAGGTGAGGTGATAATTGCTCTTGTTTTTGAAGGTCTGTTTTGAAGAAGCCCTCACTTAGGATCACAGGCTGAAAGAGTGAATTGAGAATGTGGGTAAAACTGTGAAGTACACTAAAATGCAGGCCAGAGAGCTTTGTATGCAAAGAGAAAGCATCACTTAGGAAAATCAACTTCATTATTGTCTTCATTTTGAATTGGTGTTAATTGGAGGGCAGAGATGTGAGGAATGGTGGCTTAACCTGGGCTTTGGTCTCTGCTGTAACATTCAGCCCTAGATTTTGTCTAGGTTTGACTCTTCCTTATCCTTCAAGTCTCATTCATTTGCTTGATTGCTGTCTGGGGGCTAATCTCCCTTTCCTGGTCTTTCTGTTCTGCCTTGGTTTTCCTCCCTCAAGGTCACTGCTGCAACCTCTCTTTCCATGGTTTTGAGAGGGCAGAAACATTCTCCAACTATAGTTGAATCTTTCAGTCATCTACAAGAACCTGGCATTGGTACTTCAGAGACAAACATTTAACTGCCATATGAAATGACTTCCTAAGGGCCAAATTCTGCTTACATTAGTAATGCGAACAGTGCCATTAACTTCACTCTGAATTGATGCTGTTAATTAACATGGTGTTATTTTTCTGTTATTAGTGGTTCTTTTCAAAAGTCGTTAAAAATCAGAACACAAAACCAATGTAATAATATTTAATACATGCTACAAATTACTTTAATTATGGAGTAGCATTAAAAGGTGTCTAAAAATACATTAAATATTTTCCTCGTGTTCTTCATACAGGTATGCAATGCCGTGGTTGCCAGAGGGTAGTTACACTATTGCAATGGAAGGACAAGGGTTCCTGAGACTGTCATGTTCTTAAATTTTTCTCTACACTGTATAAACTCTAAAAAAAAGAACAACACACCGCAAATCACAAAGAGGTATTTAACTGAATTTTAAAATGCTGACAAGGCACTTAATTCCAGCTTTTACCACGTGCTTTATTTTTTTTTCCTTTTTTTTTTTAATATATTTTATTTTCTGGCCATCTTAAAATCTGAGAAGGAATTGGACCTTGTTTTTTGGGGGGTGAATGATGTTTGCTTGTTCCTGCCATGAGAATATGGTAATACCATACAACTACCTATCCATAAAAATTCACTTTAGCTTCAAGAGTCTCAAAGATATTTGAAAACATAATGGACATTGGACTTAACTCTGTGATCAAATTAACTTTATTCATATGTAACATAGAAAGCACTGAAACTATCATGAAGAAGTTAAGTGAATTTAACTTAAATTCTTGTGACAGGAAAAGACTAAAGCAGAGCTCACTTAATAAGGCACATTCATTGGCTATTTTACTCCTTTTACTAACATTTTCTGCATTTTGAATACATCAAACTTATGGTGATCTTCAGCAGAAAAAAAAAGAAACAAATAAAACAAAAACAACACATCAAACAAGTTAATCTATCAATCAGGAACACCTAAGTTGTGTTAGCATCTGATGTCAAGTTCATATACACATTTGCATGTCTCAGTATAGTAACCAAGCCACAAAAAAAAGTCACAAATTAAATGAGAGAGAGCAGAGTAATATATTAGGCTTTTTCTGTCTAGAGATGGCCAAAAAAGAAGAACTAAGAGATAACCTTATTGAAAGGAAAACATCTGGTATAGTCTTAAAATGACACTTGGAAACAAATATCAGAAACACAATAAGCCTGAGAATTAAAGTCACTGCAGCATAAATGACAAAGGCCATCAAAATATAAAAGTTATGCAGAGCAGAAAAGCCCTTAAACAAGATAATGTTTTTATTCCTCTCTCCCAAACTGTACAAAAATCTACCAAATCAGAAAGTCTAATAAGATCAAGCATCCTTGTCCAATCATGTACATGAATATTTTCAGCATTTCATAATATTCTCCTTGGATCCTATATAGAAAATGAATTTGTCTCATGCCCCCTAAAACTGTCATTGATATTGATCTAATTAGGAACTTCTGCAAATAGACCAGAACCATACACACTGAAGAGGAGTTTAGGAAATCTGTTGCAGAAACGTAAAAAAGCTTTGCTGGGACCCTCTTGACTCCTGAACAATCAAACAACTGAATCAGATTTATTGACAACTCCCATGGTGCTGAGCTCAGAGCAGATTTTCAGTGAAATCTCAGGAGCAGAGCTGCAGGACTGCTGTGCATTCTGTTTCTGTATTTAATATAACCCATAGTTCAGGTCCATCTCTGTGACAGATTTTTCCAACAAGATCATATGTTTTATATGTATAATAAGCCAAAGGATGAGTATCAGCTCCTGATAGAAGGTCCTGCTTGTGATCTTTCACATTTGAGGATTTTGGGATGACCATGGTGCAGAGCAGAAAATTATGCAATTGTAGGGAGACTACCTGTTTCCCTGGCCTAAAACTTCCTCTTTAAGATATGGATCCTGATCTGAGACACAGCCTAAAATATCAGAGGACCAGGACAGTCTGTGGGGTTAGGTGCACTGGATTTTTAAATCCCTTCCACTCATGACAAATGCATAGATGCCAGTGTTGCAGAACAATAGATACATGCCTATTTTTCCCCATTTCATTTTTGCTCTTAATTTCATTTGAATGTAAGATTTCAAACAAAGACTTGAAAAATTTTACCTGAAAGAGGAAGAAGGAAAAAGCTGTGAGAGGAAGAAACCAGATTTCCACTGGAGATTGTTTAACAACCTGAACTAGAGCTGTCATCACCATGAACTTACCGCTATATGATCATGCAGCTCTCTTGTCATATCCTAGGGTATTTGCATGCTCTGCTCTCTGCCACATCTGAAATCCTTATTCTTGATCTGGTTTTATTTCACTTCTGTTCCATAAGAACCACATTTTCTTTTAGCAAAGCAGAAGATATTTGTTAGAACATTTTATAATTCTTTATTTAAAATGGCAAGATATTCAATTCCTCCTTGGATATTAAACATTATCCTCATGGTTACAGATGAGAGAGACACATGTCTCAAATACAAGATTAATCCTTTCCTCAGGTGATATATATAAAGGGAAATTTCCAAGGTTAAGTGCACATCCTATGCAGTTTTAGCTGATTACAGTTTTATGAATGCAATATTAAGAGGTGCCTAATTCCCACTGAAATCATCAAAAATTTCCATCTACTGTGCACATCTCACTGTTAAAGAGACTGTTTTCAAAATGTACCTTTATTTTCAGCAAAAAATGAAACTGCAGTTCTCCCATATCAAATTTGTGGGAACACTCCAGCTTTATGAATTTCCTCCCTTCTTTACCTCATGAACACAGGTAAATGTGAAGGGCTGTTCAATGAGCAAGCAGAGATTAGAGCACCTGGAAAGCAGCAATGAGACACTTGGCTGTTGGTGCTGGTTCACTACAGTTGTGCTTATCACAACAGATAAAACACATGTAACTTTGTCAGTCTCTACACTTCCAGCTCCATTTCCCCTCACAGGTAGGCCAGGTAGCAGTCTTTATTTTAGGCACTACATTTCCAAGGTGGGAGGGACCTGTGCAAAATTACACCTTCTTCACAAGGGACAGCCACAGTCTGGCAGCATCCTCTCAATTTTAGAGGAGGTAGGTGTCTAACTCCTCAAGAAAGAATATATTTGGGCCGGTTAGGATTTTGTCTACCCCCATATGCTCAACAAAACAAGCCAGAGGAAGTGCTGAGGGGATTTCAAGCTACATCTTTATCACGGGTTAGTAAAGTGCCGAAGGCAAGTGTAATCAACCTCATGATTCAAAAGAGGAGTGACTCAGACAAAACAGACTGTAAAGGGGATTTTTTTCTTGGAGGACTCCCACACAGGACCCTATGGTTCTCCCATGCTCCACTGTGTCTTCTGCACCATGAAGTGCTCCCAACAGCTAAAATCTTTCCCCCCCAAAAATGTGTGTTATTTCCTGTTTTCTTCAAGCCCCAATTCTGTGAGTGCTTATATGAAGTTGCAACCTGTTTCTATCTAGAATCGCAGCATAGAAGATTATTTTGGGTAAGACTGCTAATAGCAGAAACTCTCATGGTGCTGTCTCCCCCACAAGTAATTTCCTTTTCCCATTCAAGCATTCTTTCCTCCTTGCTCCAGTTTTTCTTACAGCCCTTCTATTTCCCAGGATGATGTCTGCCCTGGAATCTGTGTATAAAGTTCCTGAACTGTACGTAAAGTCATGACTTTATAATGTAAGAACTTTTGACATTCACAGAGCTCATTTACTCTTACAAGCATCAAGCAGAGAATCCCACAAAGCCTAGTGAGCTGCCTTGGAGAAGTAAGTGTTTATCAGTATAGCCTGTTTTACCGGTAAGGAAACTGGGACAGAATCTTTTTCAGACCTGACAGAAAGATCAACCGGTGAGCTAGAGATGGAAATAAGAGGATAATCCAGGAGTTATTGACTCCAGCCATGTGGACACTGCACCAGTCAACTCTGTTTCAAAATGGATAAGCTTTTTGCATATGGATTTTAAATATCTCAAAATCCAATAACAATTTCAACAACAGTGTTCACTAGTGCTTTCAAGAGGCAGAGATTTCTGACGTTTTCCAACCTTCAGTAAATGAAAACATCTCAGAATTCCCATTTACTTGTACAGTGACATTTTTTTCCCTCCTTTCCAGCAGGTGGAAGTGGTAACAGAGCCAAGAAAGAGCTATTCTTTGTTGAAGTAATTGAGGGCAGCAAGTACAACAGCCCAGGAATGTTCAAATGCTAACAAGAATGCATCAGGAATGCATAGAACATATAAGAATTCACAGAAATGTGTGGGTGTCTTGTAAGTATTGTAATATTTTATGTTATTATATATTCTGAGAAACCTAATGACCTAAATTAAACAATTCTTTCTCTGCATTTATTAGTTCTTTTTTCAAATTCCAAGAATACACTGTCTTGCAATTGAAATTTGCAAGCGGTGTGTGCCACAGGCAGTGGGTGACTAGAATTTCAGTTCCTATGTAACTTCTCTTTCAGTAATGATGTATTGAAGAGATAGTACACAGAACCAGTTGGGAGGTCTAGTGTCTCTGATAGCTTTGAGGCCACTCAGTCGTAAAGTCAGGAGTACTAGGATCTAATGTTTCTCAAGTTATTCAGGGTTTGAAAGTTGTGGAGCTCTGCTGGGATCAGTTTTACTTGAATGATCACTGCCACTTGAAACAGTAGATTCCCAGCAATGTGTAGTTTTTCTCTTGATTTTATTTATCAATGGTCTAGAATACAATTTTAATTATGTGACAGTTACATCAATTTGGGTTGGTGTTTTTTTGGCTAATGCATGAAGAAAGAATTTTTAGGTGCTACTTTGAACTCCAGTGATGCCTAGAGAAAGTTTTGCATCGTTTCATTTCATGTAGAATGGAGAGGCATAGTACTACTAATATATTTCAAAGGAAAATCTCATGAAATGTAATTAACTCTTTAAGAATCATGAATCCTAAGTGATATTTCCTTCCACAATGTATAGTAATAATATTGTTATTTAGCAAGGTTTCAAGAAGTCTTCCAGCCTTCTTACCTTCTGTGCCTGTTAGCAAATATGCCCTTGTTGCTTTCATCACCACCTCACACTTCCTTATTCTGCTCTTCCAGTTTGCAGTGTTTTATATATACTAAAACCCATATGCTGCCCTTAAAGACCTGGAAAACACAAACCTGATCCTTCTGATGTGGAAGTGAAATAAAAGCTTGAGAAAGAGGAGAAAATGAACGAACAAAGGAAATGACCAAGAACAACTGCTCTGAATGGATGTGGTGGACAGAGATCCTGGCTTTGGGGTGGCTATTTTACTGTTGTCCCTACGATGAGTCATACGGCCTCTGATGAGCCACAGGACTTTACAGTTTTCCTGCTGAAGGCATTTCTCATGAGGTGAGCCAAAGCAGGCAGCCCTGATGGCTATAGCAAGCCTCAGCTCCTGCTGGCCACTAGACAGGTGCTAGGTAGGTAAGGAAGCTGACATACATAAGATATGTGATCTTCAGTAGAAGCACTGGACCATATCCTACCTCATGTTTCTCTTCCTCTGCCTTCTCTGAAACAAAGTCCCACTTTACATCCCCAAGGGAGAATTTCATCCTAAGGTTTGCTAATGACCGCAACAATGGAGGAAGAGAAATGCTCATCTCACTTCCCAAAAGCCCACATCTGCTTCATCTTCAGTGAACTACAAACAGCTCACTCAGCTTTCCCATCAGCACTATAGCACTGCATGTGCAAACAAGCCACTGGGCTAACCAGCAGTACTAAACCCAAGGGTGTCCTGCACATGGCCCTACAACAAAAGGCATCTCACCGCTGCTGCTGCTGCTGCCAAAAAGCAAGGAGAGAAAAATCACAGGAAGAAGAAAAAGTAACAGCCAAATCCGATTTTCTGTTGTTTCATTTTATGAGTTAATATTAATATTTGGAAATACACCATTGGCTCATAGCAGGCTGAAGATGGCACAATACAACTATGTTCTTTTGAAATTTAAGATTCTGTCAAAAATGAAAAGCTTTGTGAAATTGGGCAGGTTTTGCAATAATTTCTTTTAGGGGAAAAAAAGAGGAAACTCTTCTGATTATGCCAAAACATCCCATACCTGCATTTTTGGAATGAAGCACTTGAACTTTTCACTTAAAAAAACCCCCAACTTTTTAAAATTCAGATATTTAATGTATCAACATTAAAAATTAAGGAAACACTATATTGTGAATGTCCTGAAATTATTACTTTCTAATTATTTCACTTCATGGAGAACTTGACAACTACTCAGTTTTTTACCCAAAGTCAGGCATATTTTTGGATTCTTAAAGTCTTTTTTGAGGCAGAATATCTTTTTTCTGCATAGTGCTAATGTTTTGAAAGGGGAAATGTTGTCAAAGCTTGATGAATAGGAGAACAGGACAATTGTGCCTCTGAAGCTGAATCAGTGCAGACCTATTCAAGCAGGGATATCAAACCCTCTGTAACTCGTTTTCCAGGAAAATGAGATGCACAGAAGGGAACTTAGATTTGTCTGAATGAAAAATTTTATGAATCTGGTTACATTTTATGGCAAACTCACCCTGAGCTTTGGGTTTCTTATGAAAAAGAAGTTTATGTGAAAACAAGTTTTGCATTACATACTATGTCCATCCAAATGCTTTGTTTCCTAACCCCAGAGGTGAAAACTTGTTTCCACTGGATGGAATTTAATCGAGTCCCAATGAGTTCTTGTCCCTGCTTTTCCACTTGTCCCTTTGTCTTCCTCTAGATCTCTTTTCTGGTAGTGCTATCTGATACTGGTGTGTTTGCCATTCCTGGGTGAAAAAAACTTCTCCTCCTCCTACCTGCAGTCGTTTGGAACAGACTCCCATTTTTCTGGCTGTCTGACTACCTATCTTTTTCCATATGTAACATAAATATAAAAATATGCAAAAGCTTTGTCTTCTGACTTTCTGAATTTCCTCTCCATCTTGTTATTAATTTTTTTATTCTTCTGTAAATATGTTCTTTAACACGGTAAAGCCTTTTGGGATAGACTTTATATTATAGATATTATAAAAATGAATTTACATTGTGTTGTGAATGATGATACTTAGACTCATTTGCCTACATTCTTCCTCTTGACCTATTCCTTTATAAGCAGAGAATAGAGCATACTTAAGGAAAACAAGATTCATTTCCTTTAAAACCTCTAAGCTAATGCATTGTTATGTTTGTTACTGTGAGAGGAGAGGCAGATGGATAACAATGTGGATGCTTCTAAAGCAAAGCATTTCCAAAGCAATGCCCAGTGGCTGCTTTCTGCACCAACTCTTCCTTCTTTCTCTTCCTATTTCTGCTTGATTCATGACAAAATGTGAGGCCCTACACAGCAGGAAAAAATAATTTTCCCACATGGAGAAGTTTTACTGATCTTGGAGTTTGATTAGATATGGCTACACTCTCTATTAAACATGCCTAAAAGCCCGGGGAAAATCCAGACCTACAGCCACCTGCATGGTGTGAACACAAAGTGATACCAAGTACTGACATCACTTTCCACAGGGACAACTACCAGCTGCAGATAGTGTGCACTGGGGTTCACAATACAGCAAGAACCACATCTTTCAGGCAACAACACTGATTTTCAAAGCCAAGTAGACAGTCCAGGTCCATGTTATTACAGTCCTCTGCCTGGGCTGGCCTCCTCACAGCCATGTAAATCAGCTGTGAGAGTTGCATATGGGACTACACTTTTCTACCCTGTCTCCTCCAGAACAAAGAAAGGCGAAGCAAAACAATGGCAATGGCTTTGACTGTCCCTTCATCAGCTCACACAAAGTGGAAGTATCCCCAGGCGAGGTCTAGTTTGGTGCACTTTTGTGTGTATGAACAGAGAAAGAAGTTGAGTATGTGGTACTCTTTACACCAGTATGTTTTGTCTGTGTTGATGTCCTTTAGAAATGAGACAACTACCATGAAGCAGACATAAATTCTGATGCTAAAAGTCTACGATCCAAAAAATCTGTGTCTTTTAATAACTGGAAAATTAAGAGACTTCTTTTTTAAAACCATGATCACCAATACGTGTTACCTAATCAGACTCCAAGATCTTGTCACTAGCCAGACTAATAATCTAATACTCTTTCAACAGTCTTCACAATAATGGATATATTTTCAGCTTTCTCAGGTCGGGCAACTTATCAAAGAGAACTATGTGGCTCCATGCAGAGCTGCGAGTGATTCTTAGCAGCTTACCCTACAGTACCTCATGCAGGGACTTGTGCTACATTCCCGTGGATTATGGACTTCATCAGAATCTTTGAAATGAAGTAGCTATCCAATATATGCAGGGATCTCACAGGCAACTAAAACTTTATTGACACTGAGGAAGTGCACACATTTATTTATTAAATAAGAAAATGTCTTATACACATGCGCAAAGACACACGAACACACACGTGCCATCGGAGAACATGGGGATAAAGAAATCTGCAACATTATCACCTGAGATAGAAGAGATGAGGGAAAGAGACTTCTATGCACCACACTTACTTTACCCCTGTTTTTCATTATGTGGATAACCTTAGAATGGTTCTTGTTAGCATTTAGAAAAAGGGAAAAATCCAGCCTCCTGCAGGGGAGCTATTATTGCTAGAATGTACTAGCATTATCTTGCTTATGGGGGGGCATATTGTTTATGCAGTCTATTTATCAGTGTAGGAATACATCTACCAATATAGCAATATCTCTGCAGTAATGGCATACAAGAATAAAAGAGTTTTCATGAACAGAGAGTTCCTGCCTGTAGCATGTACATCTGAGATACTAAAGGATTATTTACCTATCATTAAGATATGGATTTTTTTATCTAGTCCAGTTTTTCTTGCAGCCGAAATCATATTAAACTCTCTAGCTATTATATCTAACATCCATTGGGCACCTTTTCATTCTGGGTAACCTAATATAAATGAAGAAAATAAATCCACGTCAATTTGTTGAGCTGCCTTTTCCCCCCTCCTCCTCCTCCTTTTCCTGAATTAAATTCACATAATAAAATCCAAGGGTTGCATTTCACTCACATCCGCTTCAATTAACGTGCATGACATTGTATGAAATTTTTAATGGAAGAAAAAGCTAAAACATAATATTTTTAAACCATTGTGTAGGGTAAAAATGCTGCATACAACACAATGTGCTTATATATTGCACTACAGTCAGCTGGGCTTTAAAATTCAGCATAAGCCTGCCCAGTGTTCCATTTCTCTCATATTTTCCCATTATAGGATGTCTTTTAAGAGACTTTAGTATTTTAATTTAATGAAATATTATTGTATGATGTTGCTTTAGGAAGTGTTTACTTGTTTGAAACAACCAGGACTAGTAATAACAAAAGCGTTAATAACAATAATAGTCATATAATGGCTGAAGAATGCAGTCAGTTAAGAGACTCTAAAGCAGTATTTTTTTCTCTCAGATAATGGATTTCTGTTCAATGGTAAATTTATTTATTTATTTGTAAGATTACTTGTTTTTAAATTTCCCATTTCTGCTAAAAGACTAAGGGTAGTTTTGATATTGATAGAAAAATTTCACTAGAAAATTGTAAACAATGCAAAAAGTTGGTTTGTTAATATTTTTCACTAGGGAAAAAATATTTTGTGACAATATCAGGTGAGGAGTAGGTGCAAAAATTGACTGTATTAATCCATTAACTGTATGTACAAATCAGTTCATTTACATAGTCTTTCTGATACCCTAATTTAGTGTATCCCCCATCTAATGGAGATGGGTCCAACAGGCCACAATAACACAGAGACACCTGATTACAAATTACATTCTGCCTCCCTTCTGAAGTTTGTGGTGTTTGGCATCTCAGAGTAGCGATGGGGAAGCAGAGGGAGAATGAAGCTACACGTGCTACACACAAGACACCTACAGCTAGAAAATAATCTAAATTGTCTCTTGTGTCTCACCTTAAATTGGTTGCAAAATTGTCCTATGCCTTATAAAGGCATCATCCTCTATGCTTTTATGCTACTGGAGCAAGAAGAAATCATAGTTATAGTCAGAGGCATCTGTTCCTGCAGGTGAATAACATGGAAGCAGGTATTTTGTTTGCTTCATGTATTAATCTGCTAAGTCATGAGTTTTTCCAGCTAGGTATCTCACATGTTGGCTTCAACCCACCTAAAATAATTCAGAGGGGTATAACTTTGCACATAATTTTGCTATGTCCTGTTGGGTGCTTCCCTCATTAATTCATCCATATAAGGGTCTCAGCCCAAGTCCTTCACAGACCACCCTTTTAACTCCTTCTGGAGGAACAGTGCCAATGACCTAGGTGGTACAGAAAAAAAGCTTGGACCAAGCACCTCCTGAGAGACAACAAATATGCTCTGCACAGGTCACAGGAGAAAAAGGGGACCAGACAACACAGGATCGAAATGCAGTGGCTTAAATTAATTTTTCCTTCAATTACTGAAGAGATCTGTTTGTTCTTTATTGACCTTTCTTCATCTTAATCTCTTTCTCTTTTTAAGAGATTTCAGGAGAATAAAGTGCTCCTAATAAGGCTGAATTGAGAAAATTAGAGACTCCACTGACTTATTTAAGGGCATGTGTTAACCTAAAAGTTATCCTATCCAAACCTCTGCTGCAATACAGTTATATCTCTTATAATAACTAAACATCACTGAAATACTACAGTCAAGTCTTGTGTTCTACTTTTATAGATGCATAATACATACAATGATACTATGTTTATTCATTCTGTTTATTGGTTCGAACATGATTTTTAATGTGTATCATAAAAAGAGGTTTTCAAGTTTAATTGGACTGTCAACCCCATCATGCTCATCTTTATCTCTGGACACTTTTACTTCCAGACTAGCATTTTTTATAGGATATCCACACATAATAAAGCATCCAAACAACTTTTTCACGTCATCTTCAATGAATTCAGAGGATGCAACAGTTTGCACACTCCTCTGCACACATTTTATTACTCCCACTTTCATTCTACAAGGCTAAAGCGAATCATGTCATAAATATCTGTCTTGCACTCATGAGTTGATATACTATTTTCTTCCATGATCCTATCTCTACTCGTAACTTAAAAATCTGGTAAAAAGTACTCCACGTTCTATTTTCTCACTTTAGTAAAATTTCAAAATGTTACAGAAAATGCTGTTCCAAAACTGACAACATCTCTCAATCATAGGGTGTTATTTTTAGAAAATCAGAGAATATAATTGTGTACAATAAATACATAAGATCAGGCTCAAAGCTGGTATAAAATAGACACTGAAATAAATGAATGTATAGGAACTTGCACCTATCAAAGTTCTTGTCCAGAGAGCATAGTACTGAAAGACTTTTACAGCATTATATCATTCTCAGACCCACCTAACTGTGACTTTATTCAATATCAACTATATATCAAGTACCTTATTTTTGAAATTAGACACATAAATATTCACACGGTTCCAACTGGATCCATATGTAACTGTGTGCATGATGTTGTGTGTGTGTAAATTAAATGGTATTTGTGAACTCTATCTGCCTTTGTTGACCACAAAACTGAAGACAGTCATGTTCTAAACTGACCAAAATTGCTGTTCAGAATCAGTTCCACCACATTATATATCTACTATGAATCTATCTTCTTCTGCCCTCTTTCTTCCCCATACATCTTGTCACAATAAAGATCTGGGTATTTTGTGTCATCATTAGTAATTTGATGCTGTAAACTATTGGGGTATGAAAATATACTACTCTCTTTGTACTAGGATTCTGCTTTTGCCATATTTTTTATTTGAATGTTTATTTTTCAGCCATTAGGTCATCAGTGATAGCTGTGACAGTTGGTCATCAATGACAGATGTGAGAGTTACTCTGAGGAGACCATATTCCTCTTGTGGTCAGATTTGTGTTTAGATTTTAAGTCTGAGGGTAAAAGAGCTTGGAAATTTTTATTTTTGGTTCAATAGCCCGATATTTCTTTAGATTGTTCTCAGCAGATTTTTGGCCCTAAGTAGTGACATGTGGCACAAACTGACTTGTGAGATTTTTTTCTGTTTTGGATGTCGGAGGTCTTGTGAGATCATCTATTTTTTCCTAAGATTCCTGCCATCTTGAGCCAAAACCTCATGAGGATAGTTGTTCTTGGAACGTTATTTTTAATATGAAAACCAGTATGAGAAAAATAGGCCTCTCTTGGTTTTGGATTTACCCCACAACAAAACCTAATACTTTCTTTAAATACACGTATTCTGATCTGAGGTCTCCTTGCTATCCCCCCTCTGTCAACAAGCATAAAAGGTGCTCTAATTTCAAGATAAATTTTAAGGCTCTTCTTGCAACAGATTCTGAATGGAATCATATTCCATGGGTACTTTCTAGGCTTCATGAGTTCTTTCTTTTTACTGTTTTTGGTTTTGTTGGTTTTTGGTTGATTTTTTTGGGCACTTTTTGTTGGGTTTTTGTTTGTTAGGCTTTGTTTGTTTGTTCGTATTTTTGTTAGTTTTTTTAGTTAAGAGCTAAATGTTACATACCAATTTAACACAACACCTGTAACTGTGTAACATGGTATTTGACACTTTCTGCCACCCAAAAGCAAACAAATTGTTTTTATTGCCAGCTATTATTTGTTAGTTATGAATTCTTATGAGAAAATGAAAAAAAAAGACATTCAAAACTTTTGAGGAGAGACAACAGAAAACTGACAATAGATTATTCTTTATCAGACAGCAGAAGCTAATGTCACAAGAAATATATTTGGCCAAGAAACTAATTTTTTTAAAGGATCATGCTACGTATATAGCTAACAAGACTATCTCAACGTAATGTTACTATTAACAACAGGTTTTGATGCAAAAGCCGAATCTGCAAGTAAGCCAATCTGTGGGTATTTAAGAGAGGAGGAAGTCTTTATTTGTGGGAGAATTTTTTTTCAGTAGCTGTTAACTATTTATTGCAGAACTTTTCTCTTTAAGTTAGCTTCTATACACAAATGTGTTGAATTAGGTAGACATTCACCTGATCCACAAGCTCATTTTTCAGATTCCTACATAAAAAACAGGAGAATACTCATAAAATAACCAGCTGAGAACAACAGCCAAACTGCCTAGGACTTCTACACTGAAGATGGCCAACTTGTCCTTTGAGCTAAATTTGACTTCTAGTCATTCAGGTGTGCCTTCAGTGTTGGATCTAACTTCTCTGACCACGGACAGGTGCCCACTGATGTGGAGGGTCTTCTCTAAGTTAAATCTCCAGCTCCAGCTGACAGCATTCTGAATGATCAGACTATCCTCAGTGGAGGAATGGGAATTGGACTACTGTCATGGTCAGTTCTGCTCCCTAATCAGGTCCCAGAATTTCCCCACTCTTTGGCTCTTCAACAATTACAGCTTGGGCTGTGGGGAGAAAAAAAAAAAAAAAAAAGAAAAATGAAAAAAGGAGCTTTCTGTGTCAGGAAAGTTAAAATCTTTCTTCTAAGCCATAATTACCAACAATCTCAGCCATTGTTCTGTAATGAGGCTTGATGTTTTAAAATACAAAGACGCACGTTTAAGATATAGAACACTGTTGCTAGGTTTTGTGTGTTTTTCTTTTAATTCTAGAAATTGTTTTCCTTTATTTCATATAAATCTGAAGGCAGGAACTCATTCTAGATACGCAAGTGCATGCAGGATGGACATATCAAAAGGAATTAATCTATACAGGTATAGATAAAAGAAGCAGGAATAATTGTATATAGGTAGTGGATGTGAGAGAGAGAAGACAAAAGGAAAGGAAGAAGTCAAATGCGAATAAAAGAGAATATGAAAATACTATTGTTTTATGTTAATACTATGGGAAACTAAAGTACTTTAAGATCCTCAAATGTAAAATACTAGGTAAGGATAAAGCTTTTTTTTTTGTCTAAAATTTGAGTTGAGTCAATGCAGTCTGGAAGCAGCTTCTAAATATTATTATATGAGACTATGGACACAATTTCTGCCAGGTAGCATGAATTTCAGTGTATTGCTGTGTTATTAAAAGCAACCAGCAGTGTGAACCTGCTGTATTATTAACATGCTACATTAGCCTCAATAGTTAATCCAGTATTCAGATTCATATTGTGGTCTCTTCTTCTAAGAGACAGCAACAGCTTTCTAAATGCTTTTAAGATTTCCAGGAATAAAATTAAAGCATGTTTAAGTACTTGTTGGAAATTGTGTGTAGAATTCTGAATAAGGAAGTTATTGCATTGTATCAGGACCTTAAGAGATTCAGCTGAGAAATAAATTATGTAAACAATGCAATATGTGTGTGTGTCTACAGCTGTATATCAATATCACCTATATCTATGTATACAAATATCCTATCCTTTTCTGTCAGTCTGGAATGTGTTATACTGGAGACACTGAACCTTTCAAAAGAAAAGCAAGACATGTTTTTAATGTTGATTCAGAATTCAGAAGCAAAACAAAAGCTGGATAAATACTTCATTACATTTTATAAACAATCTGCTTTCTGATAATCATTATGGAGCAACTTTTTATTCTCTTTAATGAAGTTTGACTCTGAATGCATATGTGGGAAATTAATTTTGGTGAAAGAATTCAATTCAGAGTAATGTATCCTGAATGAGATTTGTTGAAACCCACAGGGTGCCTGCAGTTACAGTGAGAAGGTCCAGTGACGGCGCAGGAGAGGAGGACAGTTGCCAGTCGGAGGTTGCGAGAACAACCTACCTCTGCCCCTCAGCTCTGAAGGGAGTTGTACTGGATCTACATGAAGGCCCCACAGTCAGCTTGGCTGTAGTTTTGGATTGGATTTCCTCTCTGCAGCTGCTCCACGCTCCACTTGCACGAAGTCCAAACATCTGGGTTTAATGTGAGCAGAGTGGATTTCAAGCTTAATTCTTCTCTTTGTCTCTCTGTGTCTGAGTATGTGTGTGTGTGAAATAATCTTTCTAGAATACTTTATTGCTTTCCTAAATCTTTCATTAATTTTGTATCCTTACAATTTATTGTGATAAGAGGTGCACAATCAGTAAAGAGCCTTGTATCCTGCTCTGCTTTCAGAACATACAATTATTTGCATTGTCCAGAAAACAGATGGATGTTCCTAACTGAAATAGTGTCAATCATTAATATTTTTTTTTACAACTTGTTCTAACGTAGGTGCTTCAGGTGCAGAAATCCCGCCTGATGACATTTTTTTTCCCTCCAAAAAAGGATTAAGTAGGAAAAAAAATCATTTATAGCACCATAAAGACTGATTTTTTAACTCTGCCTCTTGGCAGTGTTATATCTCCCCCTCCATTTATGATGTTCTATGTTTTATATAGATTGGGCACAATATTAAACCTCACGAGAGAGAATGGAAGAAAAAAATCAGGGAGTAAATAGCTGGTTTGCTTATCATGCCTCCCAGTTTGATTTTGGTAGGTTCCGGAGAACACAGGTGGAGGATACCGAATTATAGCAAATAAAAGACTTAAACATAACAAAGCTACCTGAGGGTTTGGCTGAAGTCCCTGTGCAAACTGTGATTAACTGAATACCTGCCCTGGAATGCTGGTTTGGCAAGAAGTTATACACACATGAATGAATCTGTCTGCATACTTAGACACTGCAGTTAAACTTCTTTCGCATAAAAAAAAAGGTGCTATTTCCAACGTTTTTGAATATCGTTTGAGTCTGTCTGTTTTGATTTAAGCTCCTCATCCTCAGAAGAAAAGTAAGGTGACAAGTGCCCTCCATGTGTAAGAAAGAGAGAGTAGGAAAAAGGGAAGCAGCAGCCAAGGACATGTTTGGGTGCATGAAGACAGCTAGGCAGGCTTTCTTCCCAGAAGTCAGTGTTCCTCTGGGAAATGGAGACTGATATTCCCGGTGTGAAGTGATGAAGGTCTATTGATGTAAATTTACCTGAGCTTATATCCCAAAAGCTACAGGACCGACAGTGAAGAACTGGTCTTATGTTAGTGGTACTTAACACATAATACACTGAATATACTTAAAAGACATACAGTGGATTAAACAAAAAACCAGAATTTTCAGAAAAGCCTAAGGGAGCTGAAAGTCAGTGTTTTGCGAGCACTTGAGGGATTGCCTAAGTGGGAAGACGGACCAGCATACTGGTAAAAGGTCGTTTCTACTGTATTCAACTGGTGCAGACACACCCTTACTTACACTCACAGCTCCCTTTAAAATGCTAACTATAAATTACACTTGTAACTTATTTTAATGTCAATTAATCCAGTCTTGAGATGGCTAGACAATGATTATGTGTTAGTGTCTGTTAGACTGGTTTCTATATGATACAAAGCTGTGTATTATTTTGGGGGGCATGGTATAGTCAGAGGGGAAAAGTCATAGCTTGCTATCAAAGAGCTTACCCACTGAGTATATTTCCTGTCTTTTTGCTTTATTTTTTGCTTCTTTCCATGTATTTTCCATACATTATTAATAATTTGGATGCAAGACATTAACCCTACATCTACAGGGTAAGTCCAAAGCCATTTTACTCTATTTTCCTTCTTCCATTAGAGCGGGTCAGAGAGTATCTGAACATTTATTTGGGTACATTTCCAGCTGGAAACACCATAGCAAGTGTGTCCTGCACAGAAGAGCACACTATGGTCCTGGCTGCCTCTGGTTCACATGATGTGAGATGGATAGAAGTTTCCTCTGTCTTTCCTTATGCAGACAGGTCGTGCATAAACTTGCAGCAGAGAGGGACCTCGCCCTTGATTTATAATCAGGTCATGAGCTCATCTATGCTCTAAAAGAGTCTATTGTCCAAATCTTCTTGGTTTTTCTCCAGGAAAGTTTTGCTGATATGTAGAGAACTGGCCCCAAACAAATAACTTTTCCTCTCCCACGTTTATATTATTTCTGACCATTCCCTAATTAGAATGTTTTTATCTCCTCACCTTTTTCTTCTAATTTTCCTGGAAATTCAAGACTTCTCAACAGCAATTATTTTCGCCCATGCCGGCATGTTGGGGGGGTCTGGTACTTGTGGCTGTCAGGAGGTTAAGAGGAAATATTTCCTCAAAGCTGTTGTATCACACAACCTGATTTTTTATTTATTTTTGTGTATGGTGGAAGTATCACAAAATATGCTCTTTTTTTGGTCTATGCAGGGGCAGTGGTTATGTGACAGGTGAGTCCAGCAGTCCGCTTCCTTCAGCAGTTATGCCTAAAATTAGCCTCACTAGGAGATCACCAGGTTCATGTGGCAGCTACTGGGGAATCATTTAAATTTGCATACCCCGATCAGTAACATCCCTGTGACATTGTGGTTAATTAATCACCATTGTGATTATTTTTTTTAATACAAGATTTTCCTAAAGATTTCCAGACCTCCTTCATTTTTTTATTACAATGGGCACTGAAATCTCCCCATATAGGTGCACACCATCCCTAGTCTCCACATACAGTTGCACATCATACATAGTAAACTTCCATATAGCAATTAAATTCAGAGACTTGGTGGAAAATGGCCAGTTTGTTTTGCTTCTACTTGTTTTGAGAAAAAGACTCCCCCCTCCTTCATCTGGATAGGCAAGATTGACATAAAAAAGTACTTCAAGAGCTGAACTCGTCTACTGAACACAAATACAGTGAAATTCTGTATATTTTAAATGTTTTATATGTCCTAGTCATATATAATTTATTGTGTTGTGAAGCTGAGCCCTTCTTTGAATGAAAATTTTACTGTCAGAGCCTGGGGTACTTTAGTCTGATGATTTAAAACTCTCAATGCGCTCGTAGCAAATAGCACTTTTTATTACAGCGTGTTTGTCCAAGAGGTCAACTTTCAGCACAGCAGGATTTCTTCCTACTGTAGAATTATTTCTGATGGCAAGACATCTCCCATCCTAATTCATCTGGTGCTGAATGCAATAGCCAACACGTTCTTAGAGGCTCATTAGACTGGACCTGACATGCACAAGAAAAGTGTGGAAGCTTCACCTTTTCTTATGCAAGCATCCTTGCTAGCAGATTATACAGCATGTTAAATGCTGTATGCCTGCTTACACCTCTTTGGTTTTAAGATTCCCATTTATAGTTCTGCTCCACTATTTAATTTTCTCAGAGATGATGTTGAATCTAACCTGCCTTGTGATGATGTTAAATTCATTTTGGAGATGAGTAAAAGTGACTAAAATTATGTGCATGATTCCTGTGAAATATTGTATACTGAGCAGGTCCTAGATTAAAAGACAAGCTTGACTTTAAAGGTAATGTGATTAATTTCCTCAGCCAAAACCAGTTAGATAGTTTTCATGCTTAGGTTGATACAGTATAGATGCCCTATTACACCCATTTACAATCTCCATCCCTTTGCTCAGCCCCTGCTGAGCCTATTAAGTTGGTATCAAGTCAACTTGTCCCTTAGTGATAGTACACAAACTCTCAGAGTGCTGTAGAATTCTGCATCTGTCCTTTTACCTGTCACTTCAGCCTCCTTTTACTGATGTTAAAAGAAATCTTTACTGTCAGTCATATAACCAATTCACTTTGTTCACAGGCTGTGACAACCTTGTTGTGTTTCTCCCACCACTGAACCAACTTCTGTGAATTAGTATTCTCAAAATTTAGACTAGCTCATTAGTCTGAATAAATTTGAAAGGTTGCTGTTCACATTTTTTTTTAAATGTAGCTCAGCTTTGCTTGGATATAATTTAGGCATCTTTAGAAAAAACAAACAAACAAACAAAAAAAAGCACAAACACAAAAATACCCCAGCCCAGCTCCCAAGTATTTATGATTTCAGAGCTAAAAGGTCTTTCAGTGACTTCATTTGAGCTAATAAAAATTAAATCAAATGTTCAAAGTTTTTTCCAGTCCTCACCTCTTTTTTTTTCTTTTTTTTTTTTTTAATTACTTTGGTAAAATTGGGAAATTGGCTACACTTCCAGAAAAGAAAACAAAGGTTCAAATACCAATCTCAACCAGCTTTGTAGCTGTGTCCACCAAACTTGTTTCCACATTATCACCAAAAATATAGCATAAGATTTGTCCCTCAAATAATGAAATTTAACTGCACCTACCAGTTCTGTATACGTGACTGTCAGTGCACCAGTCTGACGAAACAAAGGAAATTTTTTCCCTCAAAAAAATTGCCTATGATTAAGCAAAGAAACTACCGTTTTTGCTCTTATTCTCAAAGTCCTACCGCAAGAGCACTTAATTTTGTACTTTCATGAAATCATTAAGGTATTTGCACTCTATCCTGTCATTTCTTTGTAAGGGTTGAAGACTGACTACCAGTGGATGTGACAGAAGATGCGTCTGGTCTGCCCCAGCATGAACCTCATATGGAGCAGGAATACTTGATGACAGACAACCAAAGATTCTGTCTTTATGAAAGTTCTCAGGTACTGATGATAAGAGGGTATAGGGACACCATTTTGTATTGTGCTTCCTTTCCAGGACATTATTATTAGGAAACCATAAGGGGCAGGGAAATTACTTTCCAGAAACAACAATCTATGCAGTAAGTTGTATCCGTTGAGTACTTTTCCAGGAGGATTTCAATATTTTATAAACAAATTAAACGTAGAAGGAGATGATGATGCTACTTTGGGTTTGAAAAATTAAGTACAGGGGACTAAGTTTTTCCCATCAGATTCCAATTTCTAGGCTGAAATTCCACAAATTTCACTGGAGCCCCTTCTGAGTCACCCTCTTAATATAAAAATCCAATCTGGAATCCAGGGAGGTTGAGTAATTTACCCAAGGTCACATCACTAGCACCTGAGCCTCAGAGTAGAGAATAGAGGTCCTTAGAGTTTCACCTAAAAGGGGCTAATGAAAACTCCACCATTAGCTGTAAAATAGAAATATAAAAATGTCTTTGCATTAACATCAGCACCTTAAAACTAAAAATGAGAGAGCTTGGCCAAAGAGGTCTGATATAACTGACTACAGAGTCAGGGTGGAAAATTATAAATCAATTGGATGAAATGATCCTTTGCTACAGACTAGAGAAGAAGTTTGGCTATGTCTCAAGAAATGGAGAATTACACTAGACATTAAGGGAGCCAGAGATACTCTCAACAGTTCAGGGTGGATATAACTGTGCAGTGGAGCAGAACAGATTAAAAATCCCAATCTAAGGAAGCATTAATATATAAAACTGCAGGAGAAAGACATGGTGTGATAGAAATAATGTGATGGTGCTCTTCGTATGCATTTGTTATGTTCTGAGTCTTCATATCTTGCCTTTTCCACTGTTTTCTCAATTCTTCCTCCAGCATGTGACAATATTGTTGCTTCTTCTTTCAGTACCAATGGCTTCTTCTGACACCACCGACTCATTGTGCCAGAAGCCACAGATACCCAGCAATTCCTAACTTGTCTTCATAGAGCAGAAGAGGTCAGTCATGTGGAATACAATTTTTTTCATATTTATATCTTGGTTTGTTTACACAGACCTACAGTAAGTAGTGCCCTGAAAGAGAGATGGAGAGAAATACCACAAGGTGATACTTTCTTTTGGGCATTGCAGTGCAATAACTCCACCCTTTCAAGGGATTTCTGTCAAAGATTAAGGTATTGTTTGCTTTCTTCAGAATATTGCATAGAAAAGTAGCTGAAATTCACTGTTCAATCATATGAATGATTGTCTTTAGAAAAGTAGTACAAAGCTTCTTTTCACCTTCTCTTCACACCACAGCTACCACTTTCTTTCTCTTTCTCCCTTGCTTTTTTTTCCACATACTCTTAAGCATTTACTTCTCCAAATCTCAAGTCCACTGTTCTCTTCTTCACGTACTAGATATCAATCCTTTTGATCTAGTCAGAATAGTGGGCATAAAACCTCATAGGGAAAATGCTGGAAATCACTAGGAAACAGCTATTTCACCACAGTTTTCCTGTCTTCTCTCATTCTAGAGCACCATTGGAATGCATTAGTGGGCAGAAAATGTGCGCAAACACACACACACAAAGACTGTAAATAAGAGTAGAGGCACATTTATGTATGAGTTTGAGAAAAATAATGATACTGAATTGGTTATAAAAACTGTATTCCCACCCTTTTTTTAATTATTATTTTTTGCCCGAAATTTTACCTGAAATTTTGCCTACTTAGGTAATAGTATTCACGTTCTCTTTCTCTTCTTTCTCTTTTTACTATCCCATCTTTGCTTTCTGGCCAACTTTCTCTTCATCCCTGGCTGCAATCCCCCAGTAAATTGTAGACATCATTACAACAGCTGCTTAGGAGTGGATGGGATTTGTCTCTGCATATCAAGCCAGAAGGGTCTACAGATTTCTTTGTTGTAGCTACAGTCATAACAAGGCCAAAATGGTCTGGGAAACACCTCATCTTTTGGATTTGCCTTAGATAGTCTTCTCTGGTTTATTTGCTTCCTCTTTTTTTCTTGTTAGTTTTTTATCTTTCCTTCTTCCTTTCTCTTCTCATTTTCTCTCTCTGTATTTCATGCCTAATTAATCTGGTTCTGTCCAGCACACTTTTATAGTAAGGAAGGTTCATGAAAAGAACTTTCAGAAGAAAACTGAGCCAATTTCCCTGGTAACTACCAAAAGCAAGTGAAAATGACAAACTGATTGACTACAGTGGATTGATTGATTCTGATTTATAGCTGAAAATTGGATCAAGTGCATCCACATACACTTTCTCCAGGGACTAAAACAGAGGCAGACTGCTTCTGTCAGCAATCCTATACAACCCTCGTCATGTCACCTCATCTCTCCCTTTCTAATCCCGTCTTCTGATTAAATAAAGATAGTTTTTAAAATACGGGTGCTTGTTGCCTTATCCCAGGCACATAACATGAATTTGAGGTTACATATGGCTTATGCTTTATCATGCAATAGTGGTCAATTTTCTATACATTCTGGAATCACTGCTCAACTGTGCACACCTGCACCTCCCCCTTCACGTGCCTGTGTCTGCCAGGTGTCCTCAGGTGGCTTTGCACATCAGCTTCCTCCTACTTACTGTTTTACTCCTGGATCTTACTGTTTTATTACTGAGTGGCAAAGGAGAACTAGCAGGACCTATTTACCCTAAATCTGATCCGGAAATTCTTATTTATGATGGCAACTCTTATTTGCTCATGTGCACATGTTCCTATTGTCCTTTTTAGGACACCTGAATGAGAGGGGTTTGGAGGGCAATGCTCCTGTTTAAAACTGCTATCTTAGTCAACTCATTCCTGAGTTAAGCAGAATTATAATTAGAAACATCAGCATGTCCTAACCCAACTAGACTGTCAGAGGAAAAAAGGACTGAAAGATATTCACAGAAAATAGGGAAAAAGTTACAAACCTCCTGTTACAAATTTCAAAACTTTGAGACAATATGAAAGGTAAGGGTTCATTACTGTAGTATTCAGTTCTTTATAACACACTAAAACATGATTTATTGAAGAATTATAGTCTTACCATGAAAAAAAATGGGGCAGCAGATAACATGATACCATCAGATGCATAGACCCCTGTGTTAGAAGGACTTTTATGACTTTTGTTTCTGGAGAAAACTCACACATCCTGGAAAGCCAGGGTGCTGCCCCAGGAAGCACCATGGAAGGGGCTACTTGTGTACAGTTCTGCAGAGAGCAGCCTTGGTGGCTACCTCATTTCTGCAATTGTCAAAGTCATTTCTGGGCTAAATCCAAATTTCTCTGCTAAGGAAAAGGGCAGGTAAGACTTATATTTGAATATATGTTTTCCTGTCTGTCATTTTATTTTGGGCCTGGTCCAACAACCTCTAGCTATGGCTTTCATTCATGCTATGTGGTTATGGGTCTGAAAAAGAACAGGCAACAGCGTTCTACTTACAGTCCCATGGTCTTTCACAGTAAGTCCTAGATGTTGCTTACTGACATTGGAGGCTGGGTTTTGCAGACAAACTGAGCTGGGGTAAGCTGAGGCTACTTTTGGCAGACACATGACAATGAGAAGCAAAGTCCAGGGAGCACATTAGGCTTCACTCCAGGAGTCACCTCACTCAGGTAAGGGGTGTGCTGTTACAAAACCACAAAGTAATTGCTTGCTCAAAATCAAACAAAGAAGCTCTAGCAGGATAAAAAGCTGAACTCAAACCTCTAATGTTCTGGGTTAAATGTTGTAAACATGAGAAAGTTCTTTCTCCTGTAAGCTGATCATTATTGAAATATCAGTGTTGATAGGCAAAATTACTGATAGCAAGCAGGTATTTTCTGCTACCTGTTGAGTCACCGCAAAGTCCACGGAAATTTTGATGCAGTCTTCATCAAATTGGATTGAGCCTTAAATATAGGCTTTATTATTTTAAACATCTCAAATTCAAGGACTTTCTAGTTCTACAAAATTGAACTCCACTGGCTAACAACAATCCTTTTACAATCAGGTCTTGTACTAGAAGGCGACTAAATGCCAGGTGCCCATGAAAGCTGCTCTGCCACTTCCCTCCTCAACTGGACAGGGGATAGAAAATGTAAGAAAGGGCTCATAGGTTGAAATAAGGAGAGGAGAAATCACTCACTGATTACTGTCAAGGGCAAAACAGACTTTTATTAGGGAAAATATATTAATTTATCATCAATCAAATCAGAGTAGAATAATGAGAAATAAAACCAAATCTTAAAAATACCTTCCTCCCACCTTTCCCTTCTTCCTGGGCTCAACTTCACTCCCAAACTCTCTACCTCCTCCTCCCCTCCAGGCAAAGGGGGAAGGAGAATGGAGGTTGTGGTCAGTTGTCTCTGCTGCTCCTGCCTTCAAAGGCAAGGACTCTTCACACTCTTACCCTGTTCCATGATGGAGTGACTGCCATGGGAGACCATCCTTCACAAACTTCTCCAAAATGGGACCTTCCCATGGGCTTCAGTTCTTCATGAACTGCTCCAGCATGGAATCCTTCCCATTGGATTTAGTCCTCCAGGAACAGGCTGCTCCAGCAGGGGTTCCCCACAGGGTCACAAGTCCTGCCAGCAAACCTGCTCCAGTGTGGGCTCCTCTGTCCATGGATCCACAGGTTCTGCCAGGACCTTGCTCCAGCATTTTTTTCCCATGGGGTCACAGCCTCCCTCAGTCATCCACCTGATCCGGCATGAGGTGCTCCACAGGCTGGAGGTCAATCTCTGCTCCACAATGGATCTCCATGGGCTGCAAAGGGACAGCTGCTTCACCATGGTCTTCACCAGGGGCTGCAGAGGAGTCTCTGCTCTGGCACCTGGAGCACCTCCTCTCTCTCCTTCTCCACTGGGTGTCTGCAGAGATGTTTGTCTCACAGGGTGTCACTCCTCTTCTTGGCTGCAGTTGCACAGGGTTGTTTTTGGTTTTTTTTCTTCTTCTTAAATAAATTATCCCAGAGACTCTACCACTGCTGCTGATAACCTTGGTCTTGGACAGTGTCTGGTCTGTCCTGGAGCCATCTGGCATTGGTTCCATCAGACATGGGCAAAGCTTCTAGTAGATTCTCACAGAAGCCACTTGTTCAGTTACCCCACTACCAAAACCTTGCCACACAACCCAATACACAATTCCCCCCAGGAGTAAAAAAGTGACAAACTTTAAAAGGGCAGATTTTAAAACTATGAGGAAAATGGTTAACAGCAGGCTGAAGGGCAAAGTAAAAAACTTTAAAACCACAGAAACAGCCTGGAGGCTATTCAAGAACATTGTGTTAGAGGCACAGATGGTTTGTGTATCATTGAGAACAAAAACAAAGTAAAATGGTGAGAATAAAACTATGGTTAAGCAGAGAAGTACAGGGGTTTATTGAGGTTAAAAAGGCATCCTTTAAAAGCAGAAAGTCTTCCTGAACAACCCAGGCAAATCAGGCCATCAGTCATGCTGGTGAAAGGCAAGTCAGCAATGATAAGAGTACTAAGGAAGAGGTCAGCTAAAAGCAACGAGGATCTGGTAAGTAAGGACTCATATATATATATATGTACTCGTACTATGTGGTTCTGGCACATTAAAGTTTGCAACAGAAATGTTTCATTGTCCTCTTGAGTTTCCCTTGAATTTCCACTCTTTTTTAAAGAAAAGATGCTATTATCCAATCAGAGACATGAAATTAGGAAACAAACAAAACAAAACGGTTCTGCAAAAATGCTAATGTAGCCTCAAATTTCTTGCCTGGCTATATTCCATCTCCATCTTTCTCTCCAGGCCTGCTCCCCTGGCTGCTAACATCTTATCCCTTCTGCCCTGGCCAGAGGGCAGGCCCTTTTGCTCTAGTATTCACTGGGAGCTCTAAATTCTCTCTGTAATAAGCACTTTGAACAAACTCTACTTGGATATGTTGAATTAATTATTTGCTAAGGATAGTCTCAATCAAAATAAATGTGTTCCTTGAATGTGTCTATATGCAAGAACTAAATTGCTGAGTAAAATTAAAGACCTTCAAGGATGCAGAGAAATGGTAAAATATAAATTCTTTTCAGCAATTTTTCTTCCCCTAAAAGACAATAAAGGATGCTTTCTGTGTTGGGTTAAAGGACTGAGAGAAATGAAAGGTAAAAAACTGGACACTATCCGTTAAGCTGAGAAATTTAAGTTTAGCAGCTCTTGGTGGTTTATCAATGTGGTAACATAGGTAGTATGAGATATAATAGCAATTCATTAAGGCTATTGGTCAACAGCTGCCTGAACATGGGCTAGCAGTGTGCCTAAGTGGCCAAGAAGGCCACTGGCATTCTGGCCTGTATTCAAAATAGTGTGCCCAGTAGAAAGAGGGCAAGTGATGGTCCCCCAGTACTTCGCACTGGTGAGACCACACCTCAAATCCTGTATTCAGTTTTGGGCCTCTCACTACAAGAAAGACATCGAGGTGCTGGAGCATGTTCAGACATTGGCAACAAAGCTGGTGAATGGGCTGGAGCACAAGTCCTATGAGGAGCAACTGAGGGAGCTGGTGTTGCCTAGCCTGGAGGAAAGGGGGATCAGGGGATATCTTATCTACCACTACCTGAAAGGAGGTTGAGGCAAAAGGGAGGGTCAGTTTTCCCAAGTCACAAGTGATAGTACAAGAGGAAAGGGTCCCAATTGTGCCAGGGGAGGTTTAGATTGGAAATCAGGAAAATTTTGTTCCCTGAAATGGTTGTCAAGAACTGCACACAGTCTGCCCAGGGAAGAGGTGGAATCAGTGATGGGTTAACGGTTGGACTTAATGATCTTAAAGGTCTTTTCAAACCTAAAAAATTATATGATTCTATGAAATCTGTGTGTAGCACTGCCTACTTAGAACCAAATCTAAGAAAAGAAATTTTAAATTGTGGCTTTTTAGTGACTTGTTCCAATGATTTCAGAAGAAATGGTTTCTTTGAAATGGGATGGAGATGGGAAAGAATAAGTGCAAGAAACATTACTTAAACAGAGAAGAGCTGAGGCAACTTTTCTTCTTTATCTCTGCTGAGAGATGACAGGAAAGGGAGGAAAAGATCGAAAAAGATTATTCTGTAACCATCTCACAGAACATCTCCTGAGATTGTGTTTGTCCTTTCTCAGCACAGTTTTTGAGAGGACATGCTGAGTACTCCCCATTGCTTCAGTCAACAGAATGTCTTCCAGAGAGATGGGAACAGTATCTGGAAGGAGGGAGCACAGATTGTGGGTAGGGAAAGAGGGAACTGGGGACAAGGCAGTTGGAGGTATGGATCAGCTAAGGAGGGGCTGTGAGTAAGGTTTGGTTTATATGGGCAGAGTTTGAATAAACTTTTAACACTCTTGACCTCCAAAACCCCTGTGTACTTCATTAATCATCCTGTACACAGACAAGAACTTTCAGAACATCTGGCGCTTTCCTGAAGATCTCCGGTGTATAGGAACTTCAGCCTTTAATTTCAAATCACTGTGAACTTTAGATCAAAAGTTGAGATTGAGATTCTGCGTCACTCGCAAAAAGAGAAATTTTACATCTCCAGTACTTAGCAAAGAATATTTTTGGTTTTGGGGTTTTTTTGTTTATTTGTTTTAGGGGTTTTTTGTTGCTTTTGTTTTGTTTTGTTTTCCTAGTTTAAAGGAGAAATTACAGGCCACTAATCAGCCATGGCACATGCACACACATACACTATTATATGTGAATACTTCTGCAATGTTACTTTATAAGAACCTTAGACACTTCAGTTTGATTAACACTTTGATAAAACATACATTTTCCTTGAAGAAAGTAAGGCCATGGGGATTTGTTAAAAATTCAGAGAAGTAAGATATTGCGAAAAGATTTAATTCAGTTACAGTAAGTAATACATTCTACCAATGTAATATGGACACAAAAAAAATGTTAGATCCCTTGAGAAATTAGGATAATATTGTTTGATCCTTTTGAATGTATATAATTGCATTTATGTATGTGTCTCTATGTATATCGGTATTTATGGAAATGTTGTTATGCATGTCCCTGTGTATGAATACATTTATAAAACAAACCCATGACCATAAATCAGCTCAACAGAAAAAGCATAAAGTAGACTACTGTACATCTTTATTTAAAATACGTAGGATGCCAAGACAGAAAAACACTAAAAAAGAAATACATATTGTTTTTGAAGCTGAAGCATCAATATGGTTGTAATTTTAATGTTTCTTGCTGGAAAAAGGTCATCTTTGGCGAGGTCGGGTTTTTCTTAAGGTCATTTCACATTGAGATATCTGCCTGCTTTTGACATTTCATCTAGAAGAGGCACAACTATTCTGACACATGAAATGGGTTCTTTACAAACCCAATGGCTATTTCTATCAACATCTGTTATTCTTACACAAAAGGGGAATATGCATTGATTGCAAACAAGGCTCCGCATTTTTTTGAGAATATTAATATATATATATTTTGTGCTTAAAGGTACAGCAATGTCCATTTGAAATAGAAGCAGAAGACAACACTGATCTATAAAAGACTGAAAAAAAAGGACCCCTTGGATGGCATTCTTTGCTCTTAAATAGAATTAAATAAATTTAAAGATGTTAATTGTTGTTAGTAAACTGTCACACTGATTTCTGTAAAGCAGCAGGGCAGTGAAATTCACTAAGCATTTATGTAATTACTTTGTGATATTGACACAGAAAAAGCACAATAAAAATCTCTTTTTTTGCATTTTGTGTGGGATTTTTAATTGCATATTCATTTGCAAATTTCAATTCCCTCTAGCACTGAGTATGATAGGAAAAATCTGTTGCCATATAAATCTCCCGCCTTGTACCCCCATATTTTCAAACCCCAGAATTGTGTTTGTGGAATAACATCTATGTAATTAAAATAAACTCTGTCAAAGTAATGCAGACTCACAGGGACAACTGAATTTTCCTGTAAGACAATCCAGGATTCCACTGGCTGAACCCTGGCCTAGTTCAAGAGCGGTTCACAGAATTGCTTTCCCAAAGAATATCACAGGGAATACCATAGTTTGTCCTTGCTCCTTGCTTGCAGACAGCTCAATTAAGCCTTGGACAATCCAAAGCAGAAGCATTTACTTGATCGTTCAATAGTTAGGATTCACTAATGGAGTGTTGTGACCAGTCATGTGATGTTATATCTGTTCCCATATTGATGGTCTGTTCTTTATGAGCCATTGCTTTCTCCCAAAATGAATGCCATTTTATCAGAAAACAGGTTTTGTTTTCTGATTATATTCCTTTGGCAAGTGCTCAAATCTGCTGTTTGTGGATGTTTGTAGGAACATAGCTTTGCTCACATAAGTATTTGAGAACAGCGAATAATAAAGGACATGAACAGGCTAAATCCAAACCCCATTTTCTGATCTAACAAGCTGCAAGTGAACAATTTTGGTACTATCTCTACTGGCTCACTAATCTTGCAGCATCAGTAAATTCTACGTGTTTGGAGTCAGCGTGCTTCCCTACTTACTGAAGGTGTCATATTTATCTTCTCTGCAATATGAGGATGTATGGCAGACATTCATAGTGAACTACAGGTGCTGCTTTTCTGGATTGAAGCCATATGTCCATAGGGCATTGAAGAGGTTAATATCCAGGTGTAAGAGCTTTATTGTTGGAACATGTTCTTCGTTTCTTCCAGACTTTGGCCTCAAATAAATGTCTTTAACATATTTATTAAAGTGTCATAATTAGATTTATTTAATGTACTGGGATCCAGAGCATGTCAGCTCTGTGGATGACTGAAAAATGCTTCATCAGCTTTTGATGGCTTCATAGGACAGCAGGGCAACCTGCTCCTATTTCCCACTAATGCATCTCTGTTTGAAAACAGGGCTTGAACATTCTCAGTTTAAGCATTTACTGATAGAAGGAAAGTGAAAACACTCTCATGTTCTGCAGTATTACATTTGATTAGAAAATAATGCTTGGGGTATGAATACACTGAAGTAATGTTAAGGAAACATTAAAGCACCCTTAAATCTGCCATTTTGTGCCTAGGGCTTTACAGTTATCATTTGAAATGTGTGGCCTTTTTTAAAATGGTTCCACAAGAGTAGCAACTGCTGCATAATGGTACAAATAAAAATAATACTGAGGTGTAAGTAGTGGCTCTGATAGTTGTACATATTCTCATGTAAAGCCTGGAGTGGCAAAATAGATAGTTTTCCAACTTTGAATAACATCATCAGTACACCTTGCTTAGCCAGACCATGGAGCAGAGAAGTAAGGAAGCACAAAAAATAGCAGCTCGAGTTGTGCCAATGTGTATATAAGTACAAATTTGAACTCTCTGTTTTTATATAAATAGTACACATAGAATAAATAGGAGCCAGATGAGACTATGGTCTATAATGGAAAAGCAAAACAACTTCATGTCCCACACTGATTTATCACATAGGACAGCCTGAAGCTACTTTCAGCAATCACACTGGTTACACATAGACAAAAGGGGATTTTGGGGAGCTGTCAGCTGATAACTAATGAGAATTTCAGCTCTGGGCTTAGAAATATAGGGAGTGTTTATTATGCTGGTAGGTAATCTAGCAACAAAGAAAAATTGTGCAACAGGGGTCTACGCATGTTTCACTTAAGGAGAGGTAGAAAATACTTCACACCAGAGCAGACCAAGCTTTCTACCAGGCCAGTTTAACATTTCCTCCATACTGGTTTGCACAGTTGTCCCCTCTGGTAGTAATCCCCACAGCTTCTGGATCGCAAGCAGCATAAGGGCTCTCTCTTCATTGCACTGTAATAGTATAAGATTGAATGATGATTGTCTGTCCCACCTGAGAAATCCATATTTATTTTTGCAAGGATAAGCCTAACAATGAGTCACATGGCTTTCAAAAATAACTGAAAATATATGGATGTAATTTTCCTCCAAAAAGAGTTGATCAGGTGTTTCACTGGGCAGAAGATACACAGACGAGGCAATGGGCCCTGTGCTATTTGCTTGTCTTTATTCTCCTACCCCAACCAGTTAAGAACAAAATGTGAGTAGAAAAGGGGAAAAAGGGTATGTATCTACTTGCATTGATTTGAATAGCAGGATGATAGTTATCTTCAGTCACTGAGGTGGGTGGGAGCCTGACACTGAAAGAATTTGAGGAGGAAGTGCTGAGTGAGAAAATCACTGCCTAAGAGAAAGGTTGCATACTCGGCACACGGAAAATATGCACTCTGTAGGTGGGTATTTAGTAGACTAAGGTAAAAGAAGGAATATGCAGAAGGAAAATTGAAGAAAGATTACACAGAGGAGAAGAAAGTGAGCTGTCTGAAATGACCAGCAATGGTCATTGGTGCCTTTGCTGATGCCACTGCATATTGATCTGTCTCTTGGTTTGGGATTTAGACTTCCCTTACTCCTCCATATACAACCTCCTATTGAAAGGAAGGACCAAAGAAATCATTCTGAATATCTTTCTCATCATAAACCAGTGATTCAGATTCTTTCTTCCATTTTCATCCTTTGTTGATTGAGTTGTCAAGCACCCAACCTTGGCAATAGAAGCTGAAATAAGCAATATCTTCATAGCTTTGCCATGCTGTGTCAGTACTGAATAACTGAGCCTTATCGACTACATGCTGGGTCCAATATTCAGCTGACTTCCTTTGGAATTTTTATTACCAGTTTTTATATGACACTCAGAAAGGCCTTACCCACAATGAACTGTAAACTTGAATTCTGCTTTTCCTAGAAACCTGTTGTATTGAGTTTTGCTGAGATGGAGTTCATTTCCCCACGGTAGCCCTCAAAGTGCTGTGTTTTGCATTGGTAGCTAGAAGGGTGTTGATAACACAAGAGTATTTTGGCTACTGCTGAGCACAGCATCAGTACTGTAATATTCCTTCCTCAATCGAAGGCAAGATCCTTGGAGGGGACCCAAGTAGGCCAGCTGACCAAAACTGACCAAGGGGTATTCCATACCATATGATGTCAGCTCAGAAAAAAGGTTAAGGCAAGGAGCAGGAAGGGGGACATTCATTGGAGCAGACAATGGCTGCCTGCTAAGGAACAAGCTGAAGCCCTGCTTCTGGGAAGTGGCCAACCATGGTTGCTCATAGGAAGTAGAGAATAAACTTTTGCTTTGCTTTTGTGCACGCAAGCTTTTGCTTTTGCTTTTTATTTTGCTTTTGCTTTAATTAAACTGCCTTATCCCAACCCATGAGTTGTTTTCCATCTTACTGTCTCCCCTGTTCAGCTGGGAAGGGGAGTGATGGACCAGCTGGGTGGGCACCTGGCGTCCAGCCAAGATCAACCCACCACACCCATAGAAAGCAGCAGAAAGAACTCTGGAGGAGTTCTGCCTATAGCAACCAGTACTTGAGGCCATTCTCAAACTGTGCTCTGCAAGTTGCACTATAACATGTCAAAAACTCTTGGAGTTTCACTGGAGATTTACTGGACATGAAATCTAGCACATCGATAATCCTGTTGATGGCAGTAGAAATAGAAGTAAAAATGTTTTGGTATGCATAGTGGTATGAGAACATTCATGCATACATTGATAGCTCTAGTTCCAACAGTGGATAGAAGAAAACCCTTCCTGACATCTCCTATTTACTCATATGCACAATACTGAGACACAAAAGCAATTCACCTGGAACTCGTTCCAACACATTCCCTAATACAGTGCTGTTTTATGGGCCAATTTTGTCCTTTATCACATCCCAATAAACTGATACAGTTGATAAGTTCAGAATTTTAATCTTTTTGGCCCAAATGGAATTCACTTCTCTTATTCCTCAGTTACTGATGCTTCAATTCAGTGATGATAACAACAGGAAAACCTCAACAATCCCTTGATTCCTTTTTCATGGCAGGTGGTGGGGAGGAGGACAAAGGCTAGAAGGAGAGACAGGAAGGAATCCCATTTCATTTGGCTGTCATCCATTTTAGATGTTTCTGGATATGATGCCTCCAGTATGTTTTCCATCACAGCTGTTTGATATTGAATGTTATAAAAGTGTATTTCCACTACTGCTCAAAAAAAATCCCCAAGGCTGTTTCTGGAACAACGTAAAATGTCTTTACGTGAAACATTCAGATGATCTTATAGTTTTGAAGTCATTCTAGTAGGGAAACACGCTCTAGGGTCATGGATTCCTAATTTTTGCCATCCTTCTAGTACCATATGTTTTTATAGTTTCTGTGAATGAATTAATCACACACTTGAGGGCACACAGGTTTTGCATATGATTTTACCTAGATAGCATTTTACTAAGTTATCAAAATCTAGCCTTTTTTAGGGAAATCAGAGATTACCTATTATACCTCTCGGGTCAAACACCACTCCTTCATTAATGTATTCTGGTTGTTTCTCCCAGTAATGTATATATATACTTTTATCTCACTTTTCCAATACAGCTATGAGAGAGCATCATAACAAACCACCTCTGGCACCTCATCTTCAATCAGAAGAGGAATGACTATTCTCAAGAGTCCACAGCTCCACATTATTAACATTCTGTCCCTGCATATCCACACCTAACCTTATCTTATTTCTTGTTTATGTGGAGTCTTTCATCTTTGCATAATTTTTTTAAGCAGGAAAGAAGAATAAAACACTCTACTGTATAACTGATTTTACCCCAGAAGTAGAAAGACTAACTATCTTTTCCAACTTTTTTAGAAGCTACTCTTAAACTATTAAGATATTCTGTATGGATTGGGCCAAACTATCCTCTGGAGTAAACTTGCAATAGGAAAGATCATGAACATCTACAACCAGTTTGTGTGTTGTCTACCTGATTTTTTTTTTCTGAATCTGTCCTTCAATACCCAAATTCTAAATTATGTGTATGAGGAAAAACAATGACCAATAACTATTGTTATTTATCACTGTTGACACTACTTATTTTTATCCAGTTACACATCCTGCATGAGGGAAAGAAAAAAATGAAAACTAAACTGAAGTTGTGCTTTATTCAAAATGTTATTCACAGCTCGTTGAGAGGTAGTGTGAAAATTCAACATTAAAACAGGACTAATCCTCAACATCTTAACTCAGTCAAAATTATGTGTTTAATCTCATCACAAATACAAAACTATGTTGTTTCTATTAAAGAATTTGCACTTGTCTTTAACATATCCTTTTCATCAGCATTTGATGGAAAGAGACTGGAGACCTCTGAAAGCTACTCTGAGAAATAAAGTTGCCATATGTCATGTTGTTGAAAGAAACGTATATCGGACTCAATTTTAATGAATAGCACTAATTTCCAGTTGTTATAAAAACATTTTTTGGATACCCTGCCATCATGCCTAAGGACCATGAATTTCTTCAAGCTTTCTTTATTTAAGAGGTAAACCTTATTAAAATACATGGTGGAAGTGAGCTTGAAGATTTTTCCAGATATTATTTTTCCTGCAATGAATGTATAATAAAATTATTTGTGTTTTCATTGACTTTACATGTATTCAGCAAAACAATGTAAAAGTCTATGCTTTCATCTTAAGGTTTTCTTTAGAGGGCTTTTAAAATTTAGGCTATTGGATCATCAGAAGACAAGTCCCACAGCAAGAGACCCAGACACTTTCATTTCATATTGTATATGTTTTCATTGTGGGTGAAAGAGAGGCAGCTTTATGCTTGCTAGTGTGGATTTTACCTGCCGATACTTCCCTTGAAGTTTGTGGCCAGAGGCTGGTTGATTCACTTTGCCAGTAATGATGGCTTATTTGTGGTTACTGAATCATGTAAAAAAAAGTTATTCTTGCTATTTTTAACATATTTTTTGCTTGCCTGGCATTGCTACCGAATTGCATTAACTGTGCTATTGAATCTACATACACAAGAAGCCTGCCTAGTTTCAGCTGTAAACTCGGATATTGTTATACTATAACTGGGTTTGTACTTGTCTGTGGGCCTTCTACCAAGAAGAATTGGGTTTGCGTGCATTTCATAAATAATCCATTATTATTTTCATTGTATTAATGCAATTTTTATTGTTTAATCTATTATCGTTTATCAATAATAGATTTTGATGGAATGATTAAATGAGAGATAGTAATCTTTAATTTTTTATTGTATCAAAAAATCTCCAATAAAGGTAGCTTGCTTTCTTCCATACATCGTTACTCACAAAATGAGTAGTCCTTATTCCTTATTTTACAAGGAGTGTGCTTGATTTCTTTTCCAGAAAATAGTTGAAACACCCACATGATATGATTTCTTGTTTTCCGCAGTTGATGAACCAATATATGACAGAATCACAAGAAGCAAAATATTTTCTCAAACTTTTTCTTCTGAGATAAAGTTAGGGTAAGGAGCATTTCTTTAGAACAAAGGTATGCTGTACAGAAATATCTTTTTCAGCAGGGACAAACACAGTATCTTGTCTTTAGATGTAGGATATATTTGGACAGTTTCAGGCTAAAATGTCTAATGTGAATTTGGATAAATGGATTTGTAGAGATATTGGATGTGAACCATGAAGCATAGCTTTTTTGTTTGGTTTTTTTGTCGCATTTGTTGCCTTCCTGCATAAAGGAAGATATTCTGCTTTTTTTTTTTTCCTGTGGATGAGAAATTAATGGTCAGCCACTGATGCCTAAATCTGTTTCCAGAGGAAGGGGAATGTTAAGCAAAGCATTCTGGAAAATTAGTTTCTGAAAGCAGCTGAAGGATTTCAGATCTAGTTAATTCTTTTTGTTTGATAATATATCACGTAAGTCCATGAGAATCAGTGTCACGAAAAGGATTGTGTTTGAATTAAGGCAAAAAATTATGGCTTTGATTGTAAATTCAATAAAATGTCCAATATTAGTTGAAAATTTTTGATTTTGTTACTAATATGTTTGTTTCTGACTTTGATGAAATGTTAATGATTTTCTTCTTCCTTTTAATTTCTCTATATATTTAGTTTTATTGCAAAGTTGCAAAACAGTGAGCAAATTGGGTGAAAATACAAAGAAAATCTCAGCAATGCCTTTTTCTTTCTCTTCTTTTCCAGTGGGAGAAATGACAAAACCAAAGCAAACCAAACCAAAAGTAAACTGAGACATCATAGAATCGTAGAATCATAAACTCATCAAGGTTGGAAGAGACCTTTAAGATCCTGAAGTCCACATGTCAACCCAGCATTACCAGTGTAACACCTAAACCACTAAACCACATCACCCAGTGCCAGGTCCAGATGCCTCCAGGGCTGATGACTTCACCACCTCCCTAGGCAACCTATTCCAATGCCTGGCCACCCTAACAGTGAAATCTTTTTTTCTAATATCTAGTCTGCATCTCTCCAGTCTCAGCTTTAGGCCATTTCCTCTGGTCCTCTCACTGCATACATGGTAGAAGAGACCAGCCCCCAGCTCATTACAATCTCCTTTCAGCAAGTTGCCCCATGAACCTTCTCTTCTCAAGGTTAAACAAACCCAGCTCCCTCAGCCATACCGCATAAGATATGTTTTCTAGACCTTTCAAAAGCCTTCTTGCCCTTTGCTGGACACACTCAGTATCTCAAAGTCCTTTTCAAAATGAGGGGCCGACTGAACACAGTGGTGTGGCCTCACCAGTGCCCAGTACAGTGGGACAGTCACTGTCCTGGTCCTGCTGGCCTCACTCTTTCTGACACAGTCCAGGCCACTGGCCTTCTTGGCCGTCTGAGCACACAGCTGGCTCATGTTCAGCCAGCTGTCGACCAGGCCTTCTTCCACCGGGTAGTTTTCCAGCCACTCTGCCCCCAGCCTGCAGCATTACATGGGATTATTGGGTCCAAAGTGTAGGACTCAACACTTGGTCTTGGTGAATCTCATTCCATTGGTCTTGGCCCATCTTTCTAGCCTGTCCATCAGTTTGTGAAAGACCAAACAAAAAATTCATCTCCAAATGCAAATTTCTTTTCTGTTTTTGTGTTTTGTTTTTTTTTTTTTCCTGTTGATTTCTTTGCCAAATAGTGGATGACATACAAAGTTTTACAAAAGTAGTGGGATGTAATTAAAAATGTAAGTTAGGAATTTTGAGTCAGCTCTAGTCTTTTGTAGCTTTTAGATACCAAAGATCACGCTATTATTCTCATTATTATTTTTAACAGATGTACAGAGTAGAATGCTGTTAATTTGCAACTATTTTCTTTTAGTAAATATGTTGTAGGGTTCTGCTCTGCTAGTTATAAAGTTCACTACAGTAAGCAGCAGTGACATAAATATTCAGGTTTGGTTCCTGTGATTTTGAATGGGCATATTTTAACCTAAGTTACCAGAGCTCAGCAATGCTGGGCAGTGCAAGAAACAATTAAAATAAATGACAAGAATCTAACCCCATCAGTTGTTGTTTTCCTTTGTCAGGAGTTACATCTTTGGATGCTTCCTAATGTCTAAACAGCAGCACTGACCACTATTTTTTCACTTTTTTTGTTGCCAGCATTAGGCAATTATTCTTCCTAGATACTGACCATGCTATCACCAGCCATACATATGTCACATGCAGGTAGGATCATTACAGCGCATGCTTGAGGAAATTATATATGTATGCATTGCTTAGGAAACAAACTAGTGCAGAATGTTCTTGTCAACTTCATTAAGAAGTAATTTTCCTTCAGAGAACAAATTCCATTCTAGGCATTGTTTGACATTAGTTATGGACAAACAAAATATTTATTGTGAATTAGCTAGTAAGTGAGCACAGCTTTTAAATTTATTTCTATATTGTTTCTGGGTTTTTTTGTTATATTTGTGTCAAAATTCTTATTTCCAGGTACTCACAGACTAGTTTAAGCAAACAAATTACAGTCTGTCAATTGCTTGTGAACTATTCACACTGACTATTGGTTAATTATTGCTTCAAAACTGTGATTGCCACTTAAATCATATAATTCTGCTTTTTCTCCTTCAAGTCAGTGGAAAGACCACTTCTGAAAATGGAGGCACTCATTAAAGTGCTTAATGTAGGTGAAGAAGATAGCTAAAGGCATCATTTTGGTGTGCTTTTTCTTAAAAGCTATGAAGCTGAGTTCGTTAGAGACACAGCTTGGATGGGACAATGCATTAAAATGTGATTTAATTAACTTATATAGAATAAATAATTAAATATTCACAAAATACCTCAACTTTGGCTCTTCTATCACTACCTTGCTTTCAAAGTACTTACTTTTCCATTTCCTCAGTCAATCTGTAATCACTAGTATGGCTGCATGCGTGACAGGCAGTGGTTATAAGTAAGCCACTATAGTTGTCATCAGCTCCAACTTGTTTTTCCTTCCATTAGGATTTCCTGATTATGCACTGAAAAGATATTTGATTGATAGTAGAATAGAAGACGTTTGAAGAAAAAAAAATTAAACTGAATTCGTGTCAGTGGGGAGGGGAGCTACCTCATTAACAAAATAATTGAGCTGTTAGTTAATTTTACTTGTTATTTGTTGAAAAGGACAAAAATCTTCCAATGAATTAATATTCTTCCCTCAAATGATTAAAAGAACAACAAAAGGATTTGTATCTTAGATGTATTTAGTAATTATGTCCCTGACACCTTTTTTCATATCATCCAAAGGCAGATGTAAAAAAAAAAAAACAACTGGTAATTTACCTAACATTGTAAGTGTCAGCTTTTCCTGATCATTTTTTCACTGCCTCTCCCCCAGAAATTGCTTATTAGAAGCAATTTCTGCTAATTGATAATTAATACCTTTACCTTTGTTAAAAACAGCTACTTGTGTATCAACACTCCCAGTTTGACACAGTCAGTATATTTTACTATTGATGTAAATACTGCATAAAATTAATAGTAAAAAATATTCTTGCAATATAAATTTTACATTTCACTTATTATTGTCCCTTCTTTTTTTTGTGGTATTCTACAGTTTTTCTCTTCCTTTAAGTCCAGAAATATTTTAAATAAATAACTTTTAAATCAATTTAGTAAATATATTAACATTTAAACATCATTAGACGTTGGACAGGAGTGTGGAAGAGTGACACAAAAGATGTCAGGTCAAACAGTGCAGTGAACTTTGCCTTCTTTTTTATAATTAACTTCAGTAAACTTAACTTTGTCATTGAAACTAAATTTTCTTTCCCTATATAAGAAATCATGATTTCACTAAACAACATATTATTTTTCATTATGTTAAGTTCAAAGAAATTGGTGATATCTTCAAAGGTCCTATGGACCTTTGTCCATAGGAACACAGGGCAAAGGAGTGTTATCTGAATGTGTTACCCATGACACACCATTGGAAAATTGCCCCAGAGCTTCCTTGCAACCTTATTCTTTCCCTCATACCCATTTTCTTTCAAGGCTCAATGAAATCAGTCATACATCAATATGATTGAAGCAAAGATTGCCATTTTATTTACATAACATGACCTTATTCAGGATTTCAGTGATGAACAACTGTCAGATTGTTGAATGCAGAGAGAAGAACTGACTCATGCTTTCAGTATTTGTTCTTATCTAATACCTTATTTTGATACCGTTTTAGCAAGGAGAAGCCCTTTGTGAAGGGATATGTTTGAGATGAACCAATATCTTGTTACACAGCAGAAAAGTTTAGGCACCCATTGCTGCATGTATGCAACAGAGATGTAAGCAAAGTGCGTGCTGAAGGAACCACAGCCCCAGTGCAGCCTGTCCTGGCTGACGGGGCTGAGGGGTAGCTCAAGGCACACAGCGTTGCAGTTGCACCCTCATCTAATACCCAACACACTAATTGTGGTTTGCTCCCTGACAAAAGTACCTCTGCCCTTGGTGTGCTAAAACACCATTGGCCTCCTTCTAGACAAGAAGTGCCATACAGCAGGTATCTGTCTGTAATGCTGAGAACTGAACCTGTGCCATAGCAAGAAAAGTCTGAAGAACCATTGTAAGTTCTTGGCATGAACTTTCATTTGAACAACCCTGTATTTTCAGGGGTTTCCATATAGTTTCAAGCTGCAGAAAAGGAGAAAACACTTCTATTTCCAAGAGTCAAATCTTGGACAACCATATCAAGATCTACTTTGGATTCAAGTGCTGACAGGTAAAAAGAAAAGAATTTGTTTATTAAGCCACTGTCTCAGAGCTCTGGAGGGTTTGAGAACTAAAATAATTTCTTAGTTCCACATACAAATGGACACCAGTATTTCTGAACTAGGCATGTCAGAGTAAACTTAAAAAAACTATTCTGGTTTCTTGGCCCTCTATTCTGTTTCCATCACCTCAGTCTTGTAAAAAATGAACATCAGTCTTTTCTCTATGCTCTGAGCATTGATGGCACATAGACATGACATCATCCACTCTGCAGTCATAGCCAAACAGACTCGATAGACATCAGTATACAGAAGATATATAAGACTATATCTTCACACCCAAAGAAATCCATTCGTATTTCACTGAAGAATTCTATTGGATCACATGGCCTTCTCAGCATATAAAATTATTTACATTTTACCTGCATTTATCTGCACTTGCCATGCAGAAAGGGGAGGAAATAAGATGACTGTTTTGGTTTCTCCCAACACCAGAATAAATACTATGTCTTGGTTTCAAAAGAACAATATACCTCACAACATGCAAAGAGAATTAATGTTAAGTAGTGATGCAAAATTCAACTGTTCCTTTTTCTATTTTTGACTTATGTTTCAGTGGTATAGTTACTGTCTTCTCTGAACTGCAACAGAAGCTCAGTTGGTTCATATTTTTGGGAACCAGCAGACAGCCATCACTAGTGTATCAGAGTGATTCTGTTTCCTGATGTACAGTGATTCATACATACAAACAGTTGCTAAAGGACTGTAACTGGTTAATTTGGGTGGGTATCTTTCACACAAGACCTCATACTGCTCTTCAACCTGCTGAAATACAAAGTGCCAACTGGCATAACACTGTAAAACTATACTGCTAATATGAGACATATTAAGCCAAAAACACAAGCAAGTCCTAGAAAGGAAAATAAAGCAAACAGAAGGCAAATATTCATTTCAGAATAAAAGAATATGATAAAAGTAGCAAAGCATTGGTGATACACTAGACAAAAATGAGAAAAATAAAACTAAAAATAATTAAAAAAAATTAAAAAAAATCCTGATTACATGTTTTTGAAAGCTTAGTTTTAATATCCTTGTGTAAGCCAATACAATGAAATATGAAGACGTGGCTTGCTCAAGGTATTTGTTGCATCCTAATTCTGTGAGGTCATCATATTCAGGGACATTTAGGAAATTTCATAACTAGAGTCTGGTAGGATGCATTTTGCCCTTCTGCAGACATTTTCTGATACTCTGATGAATACAGTTTGTAAATAAACATCCACTTTTGGAAGGGAGTCGAGTAAGTTGATATATATTTCAGAATCTTAATTTTTTTTCTTCATAATTTGTCCTTTCTCTCACATAAGTATACTTACCTTACTAAATAAAAAGTACCTTTAAATGAAAAAGGGAATTTTTAATTTCAAAATGTTGAAATGGGTTGTTTTAGTTATTTTGGTTCCATTTGTTCCTAATTTTTTGGGAAACAGGAAATTAGCCAAAATCAATCTTTTACAGCTTAGAGTTTTGGTTCCAATGAATTGTCATTTTATGATGAAGATATGTTACATAAAAACCCTCCCAGACAGGTTATAAGAGAAGAAGGAAAGGAAACAATATCCTTTTCCCCAAAACTGCACATTGAACAATGACTCTTCAACCACCTTGAATGCTTTATTTTTAGAAAGGCGAATATTCTATAAATCAATACTGCATTGTCCATGGAGGTGTTCTTTGGTTTAACACCTTGATTTTGTACTGTTTTTTAAGGAGAAGACAATTTCTGGCAGAGTTGTTCTTTCCTAGATGGCCCTCCTGTCAACCATATACACATTCAGAGAAGTCTTTTTTCTGTAATGCTTTTCTTTTAATCAAAATTCCAAAGAAGTGGACATTGATATTTCCCCCAGGCCTGTGCCTGCTGGACACTTGGGAAGTGATTTGAGAGGTATCCACAGGCTACTGATGGCAGCAATCTCTTCTAGAAGTGCTGAGCTCTGAAGAAGCTTTGCTTTCTTCTCCGCACCTCCCAGTGCATGAGGTGTCACTGAACATCAGTTTTGACTAAATATATTCTTTTATTTACTTTCTCTGTTCTGGTGTTTTCTACTACTGCTCACATATCCACAACATCTACCCAGGACACACAAGATGGTTTTCCTACGCCAGAACTGATATCCAGCATCAGATGGGATTAGTGTTTCAGTCCATCAGTGACAGAGACTGAGCACAAACATGAATAGGAGAGTTAAACATAATTTTTGTTGCCTCTTTCCAATGCCTTCAATATCTGATTCAGGCTCTCTTTCCCACTGGTGACTGGTTCTGCTCCTGAGCATTTTACAGGGGTCTCTAGGTCTGCAATAAGCTCCGAAGATGTGACCAAAAGACATGGACAGCAAAAGAGCCCTCTAGGCCTGATCAGTTAAACTTCTCATAGATCCATTGGATCCCAGATCACAGGAATATATGTGTATATACAGGAGTTATTTAAAATAGACCAAACCAGTGGTGCTTGTACAAAAAATAGAGGTATAAATAAACAAATATACATACATTTCAATCTTGATTTTTCCAGAACAACATTCTAGGAGTGCTTTGCATTTCAAATGGGACCTGACTATATGGAAAGTACATTGTACAGTAGAATTAACTTTTTTTTGTTCAGCCATTTTTTGCTGTTCTAGATACAGGTCATGACCTTTCACCTCCTGTTTATTTCTTCTCATGTTGACCTTTCACTGAAGCACAGGGCTAATTTTTTGCTCCAGTGACCAAGAATAGGAATTTGTCACTTTATTCAAAATGGAATGAATACAGGTATGTCTGGCATTCTCAGCTGGGCTTAACCCTCTGCATGCTGAAAACAGTCAAATAGCCAAGTGATCTCTATTAGGAAATATCTTTTCTGAAGTTGTGCTATTTTTTATAACAAAAGAGTTTTGCTTCTTTTGTCTGAAAAAGGGTTTTTCTTTTTCTGTGCGCAGCCGGGTACAGTTTTCTTTGTTGCAAAATACAATGAACTAAACAGAAGAAAATGACAGGTTAGAGGTCCATAGAAATTTGCAATGGTTCTAAGGGAGAACTTTCATTAGTGTTAGGAAATAACCTCCATATTAATTGTCTGCTGCACAAACAAAGTTTTATGTGTTATCTTTGACTGAGAAAGAAATAACTAATTTCTCCAGTAAGATGCCAGTAATGAATTCTTATGGACTAATCTTAATAAGTATGTGCAAAGTAATCTATGCTTCTCATGTTGAGTTATAAAATAGAATTCTTTTCCTTATGCAAATACTTTCACTGGTACTTATCCATCTATTCAAATTTTCTGTGCAGTAGGGCTCCTTTCTCCATCTCTAAGTTCTGTAAAGGGAAAAGACGTCATTGCATCCATCCAGGATTTGAAGTTAACACTTAAGTCCTGTGCTAGAATTACAAAGGTGCCAGCAAAAAAAAAAAAACAAACCAAACCAAAACCAGTAGGTCTCAAGTGACAGTCAATAGATTCAAGCACTACCTGTCAGAATGGAAAAAGTTGTTCCATGAGCAATGGACTTTCAGAGTGTGATTTCCTACAAACAAATCCTTAGTGCCCCTATGGTCTCACTGAAGTTACTATTGCCTCACTTTTCCTCTTGGTAGCTATATTACAACATTTTCATTTCTTCATGATGTGCCCATATCTTTTCTCCTAAATACACATTAGCATTGTTGCCTTCCCAGATCTTGTCATTACCTGACAAGTACGTGCCTGAGGTCTGCATGTGCCTTTTGGCCTGCCAGTGTGTGTGAGCTGGCTAGCCAAGAAAACAACACTGCTGAGCTCATGGCACTGCCCTTCCTGCAATGGAAACACTCGCTGGGGCCATTAATCTCATAAAACTTGTCAAGTATTAACATATATGAGCACTTTACCACATTGATTTAATTTACTGAAATTATGTTCAAAGAGACAAGAGATGGGGAGAACAAAAAATATAAACGGGATGCTCCTGCAGGCTTTCTAAACCTCAGGAAACCAAGATAAAAAAGACTCAGTGGCTTCAGACCTTATTACAGGTCACAGGCTGAACCAGTCCTGTGCTTTCATCCAGGAGAGAGACCTCCCAAATATGTGTCCAGTGATGCCAGTGGTTCTGATCTCAGAAACATGAAGGAAGCCCCATTTGAGATAATTTGTATGGCAGTCTTGTCATACAAGTTAAAATCAGTAAAATAATATAAAAATATAAATTGACATATTTTTTAATAATTTGAAAATACCTCTAAAATCTCCAAATATTTGGTATCTTCCAACAGTGTCACAACCATATAAAGAAAAGGACCAGAAAGGTGATTTGTAAGGTCTGCTATGTGGACTGGGATCTTCTCAGAGGACTGCAATTTTAGTGCACTACAAATTAGAGCCAAATTTGATGTGCTGTTTTTAAAAGTAAAATTTCATACCCTGGGGGAGGTTCTTCACATACCCTCGCTGAATGGGGAGTATCCTTAACCCTCTTTCCTCAGTGCTGAGCTGACTGCTGAGCTCAGTGCTGACAGCCTTGGCACAGTTTGGCTTCCCACAGCCCCCTGAACAAAGGATGTCCTGAGTTGCTCACTGTTGGGTCCATTTGTGGGTGGGTGTATGCTCTTGGGACTGCAGGCAGATCATGGGATTCAGAAGCATTGTAGTTTGTTCACTTTCCACTTCAAACCTCAAAGTGACTGTAGATATTTCCAGTTCTGAGAACAAAGAATACAGATGTGGGTGAAGTGTGGTACATTTTTAGAGGCAATCACAGTAACTGTAGCAATAACATTCCAGAGAGGCACAGCCTATTTTTGCCTTTCAGTTAACTGAAAAGTCCCTGCTTTATACTTTCCAAGGCAGAAAGCTAGATCCTACACTTGGATAAAACATGATTTCCAGATTCACCTGAAGAATGCCAGAAAAAAATATCCATGTGACATAACAGAAGGACATGAAGAATCCTACAATCAAGATGACAGTTTCAACTTTTCTGCAGCAAATACAGTCTCCTGACAAGCACATGTTTGGGAGAATAATGCTATGAAAGCATTTAAGTACAGCAGAATCTATTTACTGTAGTAGTTACTGGTGGTTAATACTAACCCACCTTTGAAAATTCTTCCTGCTCATCCTATGTAGGGTGTTTTAGTCACAACTAGAATCATATTCTTCCTCTTCTGGACATAAATCACGTCATTCACTGTTTTCAGTCCTCACCTTTCAAAGTGCAAAGCATGATGCCAGAGGAGTGGGAGTCAGTGAATAATATATGATTCCAGACCAGTAGACCTTTAATAGCTTACAGCATTGTAATTGGGGCTGCAATTCATCCATTTGTTGACAAGTTAAGGACTCATCTTTTGCAGGCTAGTGGAAGTTATGCTCACCTGTGCTCTGGCCCAGGTGAGCATTCATTTGTTCATCAGTATCTCTATTTTTTAATAATTTATTCCTCCCTATTATAATATATATGTACATAGATTATTGTTTCTCACTGACCTACACTGTCCATGGAGCGTAGGTCAGTGCTACTGCTAGAATGAGATCAGCAGCAGTGTCCTGGTCTGATCAGGGACTCTGGCTCCTTTCCTGAGCTGTAAGGCTTTGTGTAAGTGGCAAAGAAGAACCAAAACCACTCCTGCTAGTCCTGGCATTTGCATACTTAACTGCTTCTATGGTGACCACTTAAATACAAAATGCTGAATGCTGAAGGGGAAAAAAAAATCACAACCTTAACAGAACAGAACAACATCCCTAAACAGCCCAATACAATATTTTTCGTGCTGTACAGTGTTTTACATAGGAGTTTTTTCTGTAGGATCATGCACATGCTCTGATTTTGATCTTTTAAAATTTCTGCATCCCTTAGGTTGTATCCTTTCACTCTAGAATAGCTCTCGTTGTGATAGATGAACTGGAACAAGTGTGGGCTTCCTCACAGCCACTTCCCGTCAAAGTGCCCTGTGCTAAGCAGCAAGCTGTGCAGTCAAATGGAAGGAAGCACAAAAGTCCACTTTTCCCTTATCCCTTCCCCATGGCAACCTGACCAAGAACAGTGACCCCCAGCAGCACAGCTGAGGCCTGAAACTGTGCTGAATTACTTAGAAAGAGCATCTACTGACCCCAGCCATCAGAACCCAAAGAAAATATGTGACCTCTAACTGCAGAATCCCTTGTCCAACATTGCATTTGTACTGTACACAGCTAACATAGGTCAGACCTTTTCAGGAAGCTGACTTAATGATTCTCAAATCTAATTTAAAGTGAACCAGTGAACCTAGAACTATTCAGCAGACATGTTCTGCAATTAAAGGGATTTACATTAAACAGTCAAAAACCCCATAGAAATATCATTCCTCCTTGAATTAGGTATTGAAATCAAATAGTTTTTCTCATGGCTGACCTTTGTTAGTTACATGTAAACTGAACTGATGATGAGTCATTGAGCTAGCAAATTAGTACTCATAGTTGTTGACAGGGTCAGCAAGAAATCTACCACATTTTTAAGCAAAAATAAAATCATCGTGTAGGTATTGTCATATGTACTTCTTGTCCTTAATGACATTCAGAAACCATTGGCAACGAGAATAAGAAAAACAGGAGATTTTGGGGTTTTCGCACTCTCTACCGAGTGTAGTCAGAAATTTAACACCATAAGCTTTTGTTAAAAAGCTCTAACAGTATCTATTTGTTGTGCTTTCAACCATATAAGTAATGGAATTGACCTCAACAGTGGGTAGAAAAAGGACCAAGCTCACTAACTCTCTATCTTGGTTAATATTGTTTCAATAGTGTTATAGCCCATTTTATAATGCTTCTGCACAACCAACTGTTTGGCTTGTGACAGCAAGGTATACCAATAAATCATTACAAGAACATTGGTTCTGTGATTAACACTTAAGACCATATGAGTAATTTGGAGCACAGCTAAGCAGGGTCTTGAATGTGTTTTTGAGTGAGAGCACCTTAAAATTAACAACTCTAACAAATTTATATGAACAGCATTTTAAACCCAGAATGAATTTCAAAGGTGGTTGTTTAGCAGACTTGACTTGTTTTAACATCTGTCTGTTCAGGCTTCTCCCAAGGCAAGGGAGTTGCAGCTGATCTCCACAATGAATACATTACTGTGGCCATTACAGGAATTCAGAATAGCTGCATGTTTGATATTGGGTTTGGCCATTCCGATTTCATTCTTTCTTATTGTAGTCAACATTCCGCATAAGGCTCCAGTGTGCAGAGCACAGTGCCCTAAATCAGTAGAAAACACAGTCCTATGGAAATATTTAAGATGAGAAACCAAGAACCTAACAGATAAAAATATATTCTGCTACAAATACTCTTATTTTTTAAAGCAGTTTCTCTTTTGCCTATCCAATTTCACCTTTTCTCTTCCATTGAAGGCCTTTTGGCATTTGTGCTGGTCCTCTGAATCTAACTATTTTGCCTGTCTTCCAGTATGTTACCCAACTCTGTTGTTCCTTCCAGTATTTGGCATTTGCTTTGGAATTATGTTTGTCCATCTGTTATTTGTCCTTTTGGTGATGCGTTCTGCCGATTCCCATTTGTTCCTCTCAGCTTTCTCAACAATTTGAGCTTCTGAAGTGTTGTGGCATCAGTCAGCTCTATCTTGGCCCAGGACAGTGTTTGTACAGAATGACAGAAACAGCAGAAAGTAGCCTAGACTGATGGTTCTTTTTCTTTAGGAATTCACAGGCATACCTTCTTTCCAGTGGTCATTCCCACTAGATGATTTCTCTGGTTCAAGGAACGTGTAGTGTAAGGGGCTTTCTTCTCTTTTGGTTTCTCTTTTACTCCTTCCATTTTTCTGGATGTTTGTAAGCAGTGTGAAACCATAAAAAAGACTATAATGTCAGCAGATACTCTTCCAATCCTCACTGAGCTTGCACTTTTCTGTTACGTGTTCCTTTCCTTGTCCTATATTAACTCTCCACAAAGCTTTCTGGCCTGGTCTGTTCTAAGGAGAACAACATTTCCACCTGTTCCTACTTTTTTCCCCAGTTATATCTTTTTTATCCCTTAAAACAAACCACAACCCCTCCCATGCATTTGCTGAACATGACCTTCACTTGGCATGACTTCATTTTTCAGGCTTAGAACATTATGTAGACAGAATTCCAAATTTGTCAGCTCATAAGTTGCCTGTGCACAGCAGTATGGCATGACTAAAGGGATGCTCAGCTATTGATCAGTAACACAGATTCTGTTTTTTTTCCCCACCACAGCTCTGAAAGCCCATTTTAGGTTCACACTATGACAAGCCATAATATACTGGCTTTATCAATTATACTGGGTTTGCAGAGCTTTGCTTGGCAGTCAGTCTCTAGGTAGGATGATGTCTCTTTCATACATTTCTTTTAGATTTAGGCTCATTCAGGAAAGCATACTTACTAGAAAACTATGTTTCTTAGAAACATAGGACATCCTCCTAGAAAACCTTACTTTTTGTGAGTGAGGATTTAGTTTGTACTGGTGATCCTTGGAGAGATCTGAACGGTGTAGGTGAATGAAGGGTGCATTATTTTCAGCTGTTAAGTAAGGCATTAGTTAAACTGTTTACTTAGATGCACTGAACTCATGTAATTTCTGGCCTCAACTCACTGAAAGCCATGTGAATTTTGCCAATAACAGGAAGATACAGTTATTCAACAGCACTTGTCAGAGGAGGCACGTCTTTGAAAGGACGGAGCTTCCTTTTCTTCCCTCTTTTTCCCTTCCCACCCCCAACGAAAAAGCTCCCAAGCTCATGGTTTTCATTACATAAATATTAGGTATTAAGAATAATTCATGAAAAGTTTATGATGTGGGTAGGATGCTGGTTTTGATCAAATAAAAAAATCAGGAAACCTAAATTAGTAAGGAAACCCTGAACAAAACACCCATGGTATGTACAAGTTCATTGGGGTTTGAAGATAAGTGCTTTGCACGTGCAGAATGAGTGGAGTATGCAAGTCCTTTCTGCTCCTGAACATCCAAACCAGTTCTGGGTCATGCAGAACAATCAGACCACTGTGCCTACAGAGAACAGAGAAACTATCATAGCAGCCTTAGATTCTTTCTGAAAATTTGACACTATCAACTAGATCTCATCCAAGTGAGCCGGATTGCCCTTGAGCTCTAGCAAAGGCAGGTGGAGAACGCACAAGCTGCTTTGGGATCATCTTGCTGGCCAAATGTGCCAGAATGTGGAGCACATTAACATCAGCATTATAATATAACAGGCATGAACATGACAGGAGGGATGAAAAGGAGTCAAGAACTGCTACCAGCACTGCAGATCATCACCTCCTGATTGAAATCACTAATCAATTGTTGCTCTTTAATATTTTGATTCTAGTCTAAAATCATAAAGTGTGTGCCCACAAAACACTCCTGGACACTCAAGACATGGAAAAGCATAAGTGCTAGGTAACACATTTACAGTTGCAAGAAAGAGGTGTGAATAGTGCAGTAATGACAAATGTATTCAGTTAATTACAGTTTCAGTGTTGATCATAGAAGGTCCTTTGGTAACAAAATTAACATAGCGACTTTCAAAGGAAAGGCCAGGTATAACCAGACAACAATTGACCGTTCGGTCTAACATGGTCAGCAGTCATTAAATCACATCTCATTCTTATTCTTGTAATACATCAATCCAGAAGTTGCCATCACAGTGCGAGATGTCAGTTTATGAAAGTACTAATCAGCTGATACATGCAAATATAATTATTACACATCCTGCAATGTACAAGGAGAGAGCCACATTGTCTCTCTAGATGCTACCCTGGTGAAATGTACAAATGTAATAATTTTTCTCTGCAGGAGGCTGCTTACCTTATATCATCAGGTTACAAGATTTTACACTTTTAAAATAATTAAAACATTCCAGTTGCAGCCATGTCGCATTTAAACAGCAGCAGCAGCGATGGGAGGATTACAGTCACAGCCTCCCATACTGCATACAGGCTAAATTCAAAGGCTTGCTGGCTGTAAGCTAGTTAGAAGCATTGAAAAAGTGGGATTTAACTTTGCTGTTTAGTAAAGGGGAAAATAGAGTAATCTCCACAGACTACTAGCCCTGTAAAGAACACATTGTTAGTCAAAAGAGAGAATGGCAATTCTGCATTATAAACAAGAGAGCATTCCTCTCTTTTTATTCCTAAGAGCTACAATTAAAGGATGCAAGTCATAAAACAGTGTATTATGTGATGCATTGTTTTTAATCTCGCTGCCTTGTTTTATATATCAGGTTCATATAATTCTTCAGACGGGAAAAGGCTTGTTCCATAAAAATACAGAGTACTGCATCTGAAATATAGGTTCACGCACAAGCAATGTATATATTGCCAAACCAGCAAACTAACTCACTTAATATACTAAACTTCAGGTTCTTCCTATATTATGTGAAATGGCTTGAAACAGGAGGCAGCTGCCAGGAAACATCACTGCTTCTTTGCTCAAGAGAGACAAGGGAAGGAAGAATGAAGAAAAAAAATTCCCTCGATGGATGCCACAATAGCATGTCTTTCATTATCGCCCTGTGTCAAGGCACTGTGTAATGTTCATTGTGCATGCATAGTAAATTACTATTTACCTGCCAGTGCCTTTGATAAGTCAGTCTTTTCTCCCTCTTTTCGTCCACACAGCATGGAACAGTGAAACCTCTTTGCCTATAATTCTTATTAAGGTGATACCTTTTCTGAATAAGAAAGTACACACTTCCAAAGGAGGCATTCTCTTGGGTTTTTAAGGGCCATTGTTTTTATTGTTTTCCTTTTATTTCTCCCACCCTGCTGTGTTTTAATGCTATAGTGACTTCTGTGTATACAACTCTCATATTGAAATGTCTGCCGCAGATATATGCAATATTAAAGAGTGCTTATGAATTTTTGACATCTAATTAGTCGCTACCCAGTTAACATGTCAAGACTCAGAGGGATTAGGGAGTCAGCCCTTTCTGAATAAGTTAAAGCTATGCCCTGTCCTTTTCATGTATTATTCTTTAATGTAGGTGGTGATTATTTTGCTGTGATTAATTGATGAAGCTCTTTGGTCTGGCAAGTGTTACAGAATTCACCATTCCTCACTTTTATTTCTCTCTGTAGGGCTTTCCCACTTATTTGAAAGGAATTGGTTCTATTCGGTCTGTGAAGCTTCATTGTCTTTCCTCAATACATGCACATTGGTTTCTCTTAAGATTTTATCTGTTTAATTTTATATCTTTTCTTCTATAAAGGAAGAAGGTAATTAATAATGCTTATCTTATTCTAAGTCACATGTTTCAAATGGGGTTTCTGTAACGTGTTGTTTATTTTTATTTTTGATATCTAGTTTTAGACAAAATTACAGACGTGTATTTTAAAGGATAAAAATAGATTTGAAATTTTTTTCTTAATGCTTTACAACATCCCCCACATTCAACAAGGTTTGGAGGATTTCAAGGTTTCTGGTCCCTGACTACAAGCAATATTTCACCTAAGCAATTTTTTTTTTTTAGCATTTTGAGTGGTTTCTTTTTTCTCAAAGATGATATAATATTCTCTGTTGTCAGTTATGGTGAATTATATCAATTTTAGAATCCAAATGGAAGCCTTAATTATACAATCTCTGTTTTTCATGTGCACGTTCCTTTATAAAAGGAACAAAAAAAAAGAAGAAAAAGGGAATGTTGAGGCAAATCTTTAAACACCTGTAGAAATCTAAGTGATGCATATTTAAAACAATGTGATCACTCATAAATTCAGCTGTGTGTCAAGGTTCCTGCTGACCTGTGGTGCACTCCAAAGGAATGTTCCATTGATTATATACAGCTGTGGATGCTCAGAAAGAAACAGCACATATGTGTGCTTCATGGTCTGATATATTTGTTGTATCCCCCTCTGTGTAAGTGATATTGGGTTCTATATAAAGAAACAATAAAAACGTATGCTGAGCACATAATGGCTGTGCCGTTTGCCTACACAGGCACCACGCCACCAGTATTTAACTCACTGCTTTGTAAAGCACTGGAAGATCTACCTTAGCTATGAAAGGCACAGTAAAAACATACACATACACAAAGTTCTTTTTTTCTCTTTTTTTTTTTTCTTCTCTTTCTAAAATATTGTGAAGGAGCATCCTGCTCTATTGCATTGTGTTTTGTTCATCATTTCAATGTAGTCAGCTCAAGAGTTTTGGGCCTTGTAAAAGTGCAACCCAGTCAGGCAGCTTCCCTGAAAGGATAAAACCAGAAAAGGAATTTTCTGAGTACAATGCAAGAGGCAAATGTATAGATATGGTTATGGAAATATTTAATCATGCACTGTGGCTACTGAGAACTTTCTTCCATTTCCCTACCTCTTCATTGCAAAGGAGCTGAACAAAAGGCTGTTGCCATCTGAGTTCATTTCTGCAGCCTCCTGGTTTTATGGACAAATAATTACTTTTCACAGAGCAGAATCAATCCCATTATGAATTTCCACTATTCAAATCTGTAATTGGGACAATAGTGGAGCTCTGGCTGGTTTATCTTGTTCTGAAATGAACAAACTCATGCACACACTCCTAAAAATTTGATTGTTATAAATAAGCTTTCTCGTGCGTAGAGAGAGTTTTTAATTACAATCCTATGTGCCAGTCAGGGTTTGTGCTTTTTAATGTACATAGGGAGGACTGTTTCTAAGGTATTTAGTTGGTGAAAATACATGAACAATTCTCTCTTATCAGGCTTTAAAGGAAATTGCAGTGTGTAAGGGAAAGAGGAAAGTGAAGGGGGCCAGTAGGTTTTAACAAGGTGCCTCTCCTAACCTCTCACCTGGGCCTGGAGGTTACTGTGAAGAAGCTGAAAAGAGGAGTCACAGCAGCCTCACACGGCACCAAATCACAACCTCTTAGGAACAAAAATTGACATTGACCCTGCCACGGAAAGGAGAGCCACAAGGCAACAAGGAAGGGAAATAAAACTGAGTGGGGTGGGTGGGTCAGCTGATATGTACGATGAGGGGGTAACATTAAAAGAAATATCAATCAATTGGAGCATATTCACTTTCTCCTGCACAGTAGATTCTATCTCAAGAAAACACTGAACTTTGTAGTGTTAGCAGCAGCTGAAATTTAGAATTATTGTTTCCTCCTAACAGAAGACTCATTTTCCACGGCCGCATTTGCAGCATAATAAGCTTTTTGTTATTTTTTCAATTAGAGTCAATTGACCTAACAAAATGGTTGGCAATTAAGTGATTTTTGTAATGGTCCGGGGGTAATTTAGTCGAGCTTGTCAGCTGTGTTTCATGAAGCCGAGATGTCTTTTTTTCCCACTGCCTCTCTCTCCCTCTCCCTCTCTCTCACTTACTCTCTCTCTCTCTCAAGCATAATGGCTCATAATTTCAAAATCTTTTCCTTCTGTTTCCCTCACAATAATTCGCAATTACAGGAAGTTGTTGGAGGTGATTTTTTCCTACCTTGCTTTTTGAGTCAGTAATTTTAAATAAAATGTACATACTTGTAAAAAGGGGGCTATTACAGAAATCACTTTTTGTGTAAACTCAATTATTTTATGAATAGTGACACCAGTTTCTGCTGGGTTCAACTCCTAAAGGCTGATGTATTATTATTTTCAGGGTAAAAGGTGTTGAACATTTAGAACACTTTTTCAAATCAAACCAGTATTCAAGGAGGTAAACAACAACTTAGACGATGAGAAGCCTTGTAGTAAAGCTGACAGGTATATGAGAAGAATAAATGCCATTAGGACATTTATACAATAATCTGCAGCTTCTGGACTTTATTTTCTCCTGTTATGATTTATGAAGAGATTCCTCATTTGTCTAATTGATTCATTTTCTTAAGACAACATCTGGAGCTGCAATTCGTATTAAAGTGTTGTAGTTAGATCTGATGACTGCATCAGATGTTCTTTCATTTGTATTCTTTTTATTATCTGTTTTTGTAGCGCGCACACACACACAGGCTGAAAGCCGAAGCCACGCACCCGTCCACCAGTGAATCCGTAGACTTCCCAGCATCTGCCTGCAAACGGCTGTCTCCTACTTTTTTGATTTTTAAATCCTTTTTCCTAATCCCCTAGCCGTGCTCAACATTTCCCCTGCGTCTCGGAGCCTCCCCCTCAAGCCGGCGGGATGCGAGGGATGCGCAGCTGCCCGCGGCTCGGCGCGGCTGCTGCACCGGGAGCCGGCAGGAGGGGGCGCTGCTGCCGCGGAGCAGGCGGTGCTGGGCCCCTGCCCCCGCCGGCCCCTGCCCCGACACCTCCCCGGCAGGGTCCCTATTGCCCCTTCCGAGCGCTCTGCCTCCTGCCCCTGTCCTCTGCCCCGGCCTGACACCCTTGCCTGCCCACCTATTCCCACTCCTGGGTCCCTGACTCCTCCTGACCCGCACCTGCTTGGTCGTGACCCCCTGCCTGCCCTGCCCGGTACCTGACCCTCTATCCACTTGACCGTTCCCATCACAAGGTTACATTGGAATAACTATCAAGCAGGGCTCAGAGGTCCCCGGTGCAGCTGTTTTAGCCCCACGCCGGCCTCTTAAGATAGGGCAGTTGCCACGGGGCTGGGGGCTGTGCCATCCACCGGTGGAAAAACCTCTGCACTGAGTGCTCCCGGCACAGTTTTGCAAATGACAAGGGATGGCTGCTGGGGTTTTTTGGGTTTGTGTTGTTTTGTGTTTTGTTTTTTTGGTTTTTGTTTGGTTTTTTTTGTTTGTTTTTGGTTTTTTGTTTGTTTGTTTGTTTTTTTGGTGTTTTGTTTTGTGGGGGTTTTTTTTGTTTGGTTTGTTTTTTTGTTTTGGTTTTTTTGGGGGGGGGTGTTTGGTTTTTTGGGAGGGGGTGTGATTTTTTTTTTTTTTTTTTTTTTTGTGGTGGTGGCTGAATTTTATTTATTTATTGTTTTAATTTTCCTTGTCTCATATTCTGAAGGCTTCTCATCCTGTAGTTTTGAATCACAATTTCAGCTACAGTCTGTGGGCCAAATTCTGAGAGGCATTTTTATCACCTTCTTTCTTTCTTCCTCTCTTGCATCCAGCATCTCTTGGAATTGGGTTGTGAGAGACTGGCCTTCCATCTTGCCTATTGGGACAGTGAGATCTGTGTGTATTATCCTCAGTAAATATTACTTTTGCATTTGGATCTCTGCTCATTTCCCTTATGACCCCTGACAGTCTTCTCCTAGGGTTTGATTATAAGTCACTATAGTCTGGACTGTGCTGAAGCCTCGTAAGGCTTCGATTAATCCACCGCACCTAACATTGCTGTGACTATAAAAGGAAAAGTTATGATTCTGAATAAGCATCATGCGGAAGAAAGAAGCAAAAGCATAAAGTATTAAACTTTCATCCAGCACCATAGGAGAGATGTAGTTATTAAATTTCAGCTGCTTATCAAACTGATATGAAAGTCATTTTGCATGATTGCTTTGCATCCTCGAATCTTCTGCTTTTATTTGCAGTGCATCTCTGTGCTTTCTTATTAGAAAAATACTCAAAGGATAAAAAAGCTGATAATATTATTCAGTTTTGACAATTAGGTAGAAAAAACATTTTAAGAAGTGCTTTTTTTATTGCAGCTAGTAATAATAGTGGTGGTCCTCCTGGTAGCAGTCTCTTCTGATGCTACCCAGGGTGATGCTAGCTTTACCCTATAATGGCCAAAGCCCTGATGGTTATACTGGTAAAGTTGTTAAGGAGTGTGAGCCAGGATGTCATTCTCAATATCACAAACAATGTACACAGTCACAGCTTATTTTGCCTTCAGAGGTTCATAGTTTATGGTTTTTCACTCCCCCCTTCCTATTTCAAGATTCACAACCGGACTGTGGCTAGTGCCTGTGCTGAGTGGGGCAGGGGGAATAGTACCTTCCCTGTCCTGGGCTTGCCTGCAGCTGCCGTCCATTCCCTCAGGATCACTATCACGTTAGCCACTTCAGCAAACCTATCTCTGCCTATTTATAGTCAATCTCCCATACGCTTTAGCTGCCCAGCGACTGCCTTTAATTATTACCTCCCCACATTGTGGTTCCCTTCCAGTTCAGCTTAATCTGCTCCTTATGCTTTGCGTGTGAATTTATGCAAAGCTATGAGCATTCATGGGAATGTGGAGTCCTTAGAAGATGAGAGAAATCATCCCATCTCCCACAACTCTCCCTTTCCCCACCATGGGTTTCCACAACTTGATGCCTGGTTGTTTTGTTTTCCAACAAATGTTCCAATCATTTCTTCAGTATTCTCCCTGCCTTCCCATTTTCTGTCAATGCTTCCCTATCTCCTGCTGAGTTTTACTCCTCTATGATTTAATTCACTCTCACCAACTGTCACAAAGCTGATGGCTCCCTAGTATTTATCTCTTTATCTTTGGTTGCTACCTTCTGTCCAGTCCTTTCATCTCAGACTCTCCACTCATATCACTGTCCAGATGTCTGGTCATAAGCCCAGTACAGCAAAAATGTAACCACTTTGAGCCATTGTTTCTCCACCATTGTACAGAATTATTTCTCTGTGGCATGATGCTGGAGACTATTAGCACCATACCCGCTCTTCACAGTTTCTCTTCTAGATTTAATTTTTACAAATCAAGTCACCGTTTTTCCAACCTTTACAAAACATATCTCTGTCTTATTAAAAGACCTCCTTAAATCTTGCTGTCCAGATTTGAGTTATCGTCTCCAGGCTATGGAAACTTTTTCCCCTCTGAATTTTTTCACCTCTACAGTGCTGTTCTCTCAGACAGCAATTTGCCCCACGTACCAGACAGCTCAGGAGAACAGTCTTACATACTTCTAGATGTTGAGAAGATCTAGAAAGGTCAAGTTCTCCTCCCTGGGAGTGGAATTCCAGTGACTATCCCCATGTAATGCATGTCTTTTAATTAGTTTTTGGGCTGTCCTGAATTCAGAGTAGGATAGTTCAGACTGTAGCTCAGGAAGGTAATTTTCTTCGGCCCCTAAATGATAACAAATGCTTTCCCCAGTACTCAGCCGCCCACTATAATCTTGGTCCTCCTTACAGGGGTGGCTCTAACCTGTCATTAGGGAGCAATGGAGCTGTCCCAGGGATGTGTAGAAGCTGAAGGGATCTGAGCTGAGGAAAGGGATGAATTGTAGAGGAAATACTTCATCTGGACGGAGGGAGAGTCATAGTATTAGGAAAAACATGTGAGATGTGCTAAGCTGGGTGGGGGGAGGACGACATCTCCTTTAGAGGATTCATAATCAGAATGTATTTTTTAATGTGTTGTCCAAAGTACTTTACAAATTCTAAGATATGATTGCATCTTACACCTTGGCGAGGAACAGAACAGATGTCCTTATAAAGGACAATTTAATCAAGGAAAAATAACGATTAGGCAGGAAACTGCTAAAGGAATCAGTAACTGTTAACTCATGGTCAACCCAAAAATATAAAAACTATTGGGCTAAGTTTTACCATGCTGACCTCTGACTTCTCAAAGTCTATATTTCAGTCTTATGTAGTTTATGCACCAAATACTGCCTTACAGAAATAAAGTGAAAAATACTATCTTGTTTCACTGGCTCTGGGCTAATATTTTCTCTCTGAAAGCTGATAACTCTCCATTTTCAGCACAAAAATCAAAGGCAGGTCACATGTTGAAAAAATATATAATGTCCTCTGCAGAGTGCTTTAACATGCCCAGCAGTATATTCCCACTTTATTCCTAGAAGAGTAAAATTACAGTGTGTAGCAAGGCTGGCACCATGCTTCCATGCCGTGCAGACATTAGAGCAGAGGGAATAATTCACAATGAATAGTTTAGTCAGTAAGTTTAGCCCTTTTTCTGCTTATGGGATCTCCATGGGCAGACTGAGGTTTCCTTGAGTTTATTATGCAAAAGAATTCAACAAGATCCTTTTTTCCTCTCTAAGTACTTCTAATTGCTCAGGAACACTTCTTTGTGAACATTCCCCAATCACTTCTTGAGCTTTGTTAGATAGGACTGCTTTGATGAGTCACATGGTGTTGATTTATTTTTCCAATGTGTTGAGCATGCACATATTCATGTGTGTGAATCTAATACCTAGTTTCCATCAATACTTATGTGTGTGCTGTTCTGAAATTCTCAGTGAATAGCCACAATAATAATTGAATCATACAAATGTCCCTAGAAAGCAAACACAACTAGAAGACAGTATGGTTGAGATGAATCCATTTGCAAATTCCAGTGAATGAACAGTGGTTGATAGCAATCCATTTCCAAATTACAGTGAAGGCACTTTTATTTTTTGTCATATCATTTAGCCTGCTAAAGTAGATTCTGTGAAAAATATTGTGAAAAATATTTTTGTCTCTCTCTCTCCATTCATTCCGTCCTGTGCTCCTCTCTTCTCAGGAAGTAGGCATGGAAAGGAAATAATAGCAAACTTCTCCCGCCCCCACCCCCCAAACAAACAAACAAACAAAACCCAAAACCAAAAAAACCCAAACAAAACAGAACCCACAGGTTTAAAGTAAATATCTTTGAGCACCAAATAGCTATTTCCTACTTTTCAAGCCCAGACTTAATACATTGCAGTAGTACCTGGGAGGTCTAGTTTGTTCAACACCTACTTGCCTCCAGGATGAGGATTCAATTAAGAAATATAAAAGATAATATGGTGCTATAGGGATAAAACGAGTTTTGAAACTCTACCCAGGCTTTCTGTAAGCTTTCACTTCTTTGAAAGCAAACATTTCCTGTTAAAATGCAGCAGTTTTCAGTTCTGTCATCCTCCCTTCCAAATTATAATAGAAAATATATAATGAAGCATAAAAACTAACAGATGAGAAAAATGCACCTTCAATGTGAATTTCACCTCCTAGCTACAGGGCTGTCCTCAAAAACTTCACTGTAGTTGCACTGTTACTAAAGCATAAGTTAACTAACCCTCACCAAAATTCTTTATGGTTTTCTAGGGAAACCTTCAGTTATGTCTCCACATTGCTGTGCCTTCTGTCTGTTTAAACCATGTGTATGATTTAAACTGTTCCAGCCCCTTCAATGGGTGATGGAAAAGATATTCTGTCTAAATCCAATAACTTGATTCTTGTTTGCCAACCCCCAATATCTGTGACTCAAAACACCTAGCAGAGTGACCTGTGCTTTAAGGACTTCCTAAGCTGGGACTAGTTGTACCAGTGCTTACACTGACCATGTCTAGAAACCCACCTCTCTCTTTTTTCTTTCCTCATGGGCTTTTTGCTTTTAAGACTTGATGAGCCTCTCTTTATTGTAATCTACCACTGAAGGCAATGTACTTCACAGAAGAATAAGAAACACAGGATCAGGTTCTTCTTAACTTTGATTTGAAACCTCTAGCCTGGCACCAACCAGCCTCGGAAGTCATATTGTGCAACAAGTTCTTGAATCAAACACTGTGCATCACCCATTTGCCATGCTCTTTAACACCCACCATAGAGGACTTATCTCCTGCATAACCTGTTATTAAACAGGGAAAAATTTTGAACAGAATTTACAGTTACTTTGCTAAACGACGCAGTGAAATCAGAATTCTGGACTAGCTATTTTAAGTTTAGGCTCAATAGAGGAATATTGAATATTCCTCTTCCTCCTTCCAACTTTTAACATCCTTTTGCTCCTTTTCTTACCTCCTTTCTGATGGCACTCATGCATACCTTTCTTCACATTTCACTCTCCCCCATATGCTCATATCCACCTCCTGCTCATTTAGTCACTTTTCTCAAAGCTGGGGCTGGTGCCCATAACCCACAGGTTGCTCCTTCTTAACCAGAATCTCAACATTGCCGTGCTTCTAAATGTTCAGGCCAATTTTATACATCATGTTCTGGACCCACTTTTTTTTTTTCTATTTTTTCCTTAATTCTCAGAGATGGAGTTTATACACATACTGATCTGTGCATGCTCATTAGCTCCATCTCCAAAGCAGATGTTCTTTTTTTTGTTGCTAAATAGAAGCTTTGTCAACCCCCCCTCACTTAGAGCTCTCCATTCCCAGGTTCCTTGCATCCCTTCCTTCCCTTCTTTTAGTGACTTTGTGTCACTAAGCTTTTTCCTCCTGCTGCATATCCTTTGGAGTCTATCAGGACCAGGGAGAGTGAAGCTTTCTACTATTAGTCTGGGATCCAGAGACCCAGCCAACTCCAGCAAGCAGGAGTAAAGTCCTGCTCAAGTGACAGAGTTGCATATCTTAAGGGATGTGGTGCATCTGTGCAACCTGATTGACAGATAGAAACTCTGACAACCGCAACAAGCATCTAATGTGGATAAATAAACTTTTTTTTCCAGAAGCTTAAGTGTTGACCAGTTTTCAAGACCCATTTTTAAATTGCAGAGCTGTTAAGGAAACAAGCAAGAGGTATACTTATTTTTAAACAATGGCAAACAACATATTTTCCCTAATACTCATTCAAAACAGAGCCACACAGGAGAAAACTTCTGACCTCAATGTTAAATTCCAGAAAAGCAATATCTGCTGTAAGCGTATTTTGCAAAAGAAAATTTCAAGCCACACTCATTATAATTGTGGATATTTGAGAAAAACTAAGTCTCGCGCTAAAGAAAGAAGCTGTATTAACAACCTTTGAAAATTAAGTTATCTAATTAATTATCAAATATAAACTGGATGATTTCCTTTCTCTGGGCTTGGCCTATCAATACATAGTATTTCTAACCTACTGGTGAGAGTGAATTTCTATCCACTTCAACCTTTAATATTTTAATTGCTTACCAGGATTTATCAGAAGGTAAACACTTTTCACTTCTTTCACTGATGGAATGAAATTGTCTCAGTATAAGTAAGAAATATTCAGTGTACAAACTGTAGATCATGCAACACCCTTCTGAGAATATGCTTCTGGACATTGGTCACTACCTGTAAGTGTTGACTTCAGACAGGAGAAATATAATTATCCCCATTAAAAATCTATACAATTAACAACACTTGCCACACAGTGGAGTCGAGGTTACCATGGTACCGCCCTATGTCTAGAGTAGAAAATAACTGTGGTATATCAGATTCCATCTCATGGTAATTGTTACTTTTTTGCTGACCACCTATGTGGCATTAAAAGTCTCCTGCTCAACTAATTCATCTATTTGAAAGCATATTATGGCTATATTTATTCTCCATTCCACCTCAAATCACTAGTGTTCCAAGTACATAATGCTGGGTTTTCAAATATCTCAGAACATATATTTATGTGATGAGTAGGAAAGAGGCATTCAAGGTGGAAGAGGGAAATGGAATAGACACATATTGGGGGTATGGGATTCAGGGGAGTGTCTGAAGTGCCTCTGCAGTAGAAGAGGATGGGAAAGGAATGAAGGTAAATGTGAAATATGTGTATCAGTGATGATTTTTTGACTGCAGAGAAATACTCTACTGGAAGAGACAGGAAGAATAAATTCAGTAACATAAGAGATGAAGAAGACGGTGAAATTGTGGCTAATACGAAAGAGGGGCTATCTCAGAACTGAAGAGAAAATTTCTTTCATAGACTTCTCCCACCAGCAAATAAAACTTGTCCCCACTGCAAGGAGAGCTAGGGACTGGTGGAAGATGAGTGTGTGGTGGGAACATGTTTGGGAACAGAAGGGGGTATGTGAATTGAGGAGGTCAGTGGGGAAAAGAGAGAAAAAGGGGAAAAAAACCAAACAGCAAAACAGGGAGGTGAGAAACATGGGGCAGTGAAAAGCACTTTGGGATACTGGTAGGCAGGAAAACAAAATGCATGTGGTTGAAATTTGCACTTGAAATGACTCTGCCGCCTTTATGAGTGACTTCTCCTTAGACATGTTGATATTCCAGCAGCCAAAGAAAAGCTGTGACACACTTTCAAAATGAAATACGAATATATACTAGATGATTAGTTCACCTCTTACCTGTCCATTCTGCCTCCCCACCCTCCCCGGATTTATAAATGTTTTCAAGCTTTGGAAATGGTTTATACTTTTCTTTCCAAATAAATATTTTTTTTTTAAGCATGTGTATTGCTCTGAGACACCCTGGTTTGAAGGATGATTTTCTAGGATGTCTCGTTTTTAGCATCCTAGGTTCTGGTATGTGTGATATCACACAAAGTTATGTTTGGGAATGTCCTTATCAGAGGGGAAACTGCCAGATTATTGTACAGGAGAAAAAAGAATTTTGAAAGCTACAGTAAAACTTGCCTGATAGTTGAGAGATTCAGGACATATTTCTGAACTTAACATAATTTTCACTTCAGCTTTACAGTTCACCTTTAACACATATCACCTTTTAAAAACATTTCCACAAGCATCATGCGTGCTACCGCCGGAGTGTCAGCTTTAACTGTGAATTCACTGGCTTCGTTATCTGTTTGAGTTTAGCTGCTTATCACTGAGGCACCGCAATGGTGGCCATGTTACAATGCGCAGGTGGGGAGGCACCGAGGTGCACAGGGGGACTCTGATTGAGCAGCAGATTCCTGCCGGTGCTCAGCTTTGCACACACAATTATTGCCATCATGCACAGAGCTGAGGCACGAGGTATATTGTCTACAGGGTGGGATTTTGCAGGATTGGGCCCCACAGCCAGTTAAAAGCGGTAAGGCAGACAGATAAATCTGAGTTGGTCTCAGCATTAGTTTAAATGTAGCTCTTTGTATTTATAAACAGCAATATGCTGCTGTTATGAAAGCTATTTCATTTAGTGCCATCTTACATTCAGCAATTTAATTATTCTCTTAATTATTGAAACATTCATCATAGTTTTCCAATTGATTCATGAGGGGCTGGCTGCATTTCTTTAACTCATTAATATAGTGACAGCAAATTGACAGTCCCTTTGCTAACCTCCTATCTCTGCACGGTAATACTGGGAATAGAAAACCTTGAATCTTTTTTTTTTTAATTTTTAAAATTTGTATTATTATCACCAGCAATAACGGTAGTCATAAAAGCCTCATTTAGTAGTGAAGGAACAGAACCATATATGTGGAAACCCTAATTATCAATGGTTTTGATAGTAAAATCTGCAAAATAATATCTTCCTGAGACCAGGTTTTATTATGAAATGGGTGATAAAGCAAAGATAATTCTAAATCCAAACACATATTATATGAAATAGATAAATCCAAGATAAAAATTAATAGTGACCTTGCATGCCTGGATATAAGAAATATAATCAAGCATATATATCAGTCACAGCTGGCAAAGGACAGGGAGATGCCCACAGGTGAAAGATTAATTTACAGAGTTTTAAAATGTGTTTAAAATAAAATCATGGCATCTCTCTTCCCTCCCTTGTCCTGATTCTGAGTGTTTTCATTATTGCCTGTCTGCAAAATTCCTACTTTAAAACATGTTCCTAACTTGAAATAAAATAAAGACTTCATCTTTCCTTTTTTCTTTCATCCTTTATTTACAGGCTGTTTAAGTAAAGGGACAATACTCTATGTCTCTATAATTTTTTTGCAACTATCTGCTGTTTATTTCAATTTTATAACTTCTAAAATGTCAGCTGCTACCCTCAAAGACCTCTCTCAAATTCATCTGTTTCGTCTTAAGAGAGGTTGTCCAGAGTTTGAAGCATAAAAGGTCTCATCTTAATGCTTATATGAGTACTTCTGCCCTTGGATATTATTCTCATCTACACAATACTATGTAAATCGACAGCTACTTCCCTGTGCTTCCAGCTAGGACTTCTGAATATAGTGTGAGTAGCTGGAAAATAGCTAAAAAGAGCTTCAGAAATATAAAAGTTCAGCCCCGATCATGTCTATATGTGTGTGTATATGTATGGATGTATTTGTAGATGTGTGTACTTAGTCATATACTGTAGTTTGAAAAGTGAATCTGTGTAAATCAATGCATTTATTTAGCTCTCTCACCAACTCTCTCCCTGAGTTAACACCCCAGCACACACAATGCTAGCGAAGGTGATTATCTCTGCTAGCATAATTCCTCCGTAACATCTGCTTTCGCCCATAACACTCCACTAATTTTTCCCTCATTTCATTACACATAATTTTCTTTCAACACAATCTACATGTATTAAGTGGTAATGACTTTCCAGTTAAGAGCAAATCGACGCCAAGGGACCCCCCCCTCGATTGCCTGCCGTGCCTGACTCCGGCTATTAAAGATAAATTTGGTGCCTCAGAAAGCTGCAGTAAGCTAATCAATCAATTAAGCGGTTAGGACATACATTATCAAAATTCCACAGTGAGGGGGTGCATGACAGCATGCTGATATACTTGGTATGATTTTAGGAATAAAAAATAAAATTGCAAGCTACTAATGAATACAATTTGAGGTTGAAAGTCAGTATTAAGTGTCTTCTGAAATGAAAACTCAAGCTACTGCACACTACCGACAGCAACTTTGGTGTCTGTGCTGGTACTAGTTCCATTGCAGCCTTTATACCTTGTGCAGTTTACTAGTGATGCCAGAATGGAGCTGATGACACAGTAAAATCTATTTTTAAGTGATATGAGGATTCTGGTGCAGAATAAAGCAATTGCTATTCACAGTTAAGCTGGATGTTCTGTCCCTAACTTGTCATTGTGTCTCTAGGAACTGACACAGCCTTAGAACACTGATTAATATTCTGCATTATGTGTGTTGCAAAAAGGTGGTTTAAGGACAGAATGGTAGCCATCACATCCTGTTGTGTCAAGTTTTGTCTTCAACATTTCTTTAAAATTCATTCTGAGTTTAATTTTTGAGGATATTTAAAGCTAGTAAAAAAGGTTCTAAAATAAAGTGAAAAATTGCTTTGACTTTTTTGTTTTCTAAAAAGTAGCTCCTAGTGAAGTAATGTCCTTTACAGGACTGACTTAAAAAACAGCTTCAACCCAACCAGAAAAAGTTGTGTTCACTAATAATTGAGTTACATTTGAATGTAAGGAAATAGCAAAATTTAAGAAGTATACATAGTATCACTAACAAACTCTTCATTACTTTGTTTTTCTTTGTTATCTTTGACATTGTGTTGTTCTTTATATGGACAAATGACTTAACCAGTTAAAGGCTTTTTAAATATAAAAATGTTTTCTCTTGCATTATGATGAACAGCCTGTATGTCAATATTTGGCCAAATGCAAAGAAAATTGAAACAAAACCTCAATGACCATAAGAATTATACAAGCAATCTTTATAGCTCTGTCAGGACTAATACAAAAGGAGAGTTAAATGAACTTTATAGCAGGATTCTGAATAAGACAAAACATGGGAAAAATATAAAACTTATATTTTTGAAGCAATCTATAAATCTATAAAATATGAAATATAAATGGATCATTACAAGACTTTGCCATTTACTTTTCCTGTCAGTTTTAAGCATATTGCCTAAAGCTTTGTTATCATAGTATTGTAGTTATCAGATAAAACAACATGGCAAAACTCCCTGCTTACTTTTCCAGAGTGTTTTCCTCACTTTCTGCAAATTACACTGGAGCATATTCAGTGCATACACTTCTAGTAGTTGAAAGAACCATAACATCTTTTTACTGTCTAAATAAATATTCTTTAGCAAAAAAGAAGCAGGTTGTTAAAGATAAAAAGGGTAGTTTTGTTTTGTTTTAAAGTATAATACAAATAAAGGAGGTAACTCAATGACTTCTTTCTGATATGTTTACACAAGGAAAAAAGCCATGAATAAACTCTAAAAAGAGCACTATAAATGTACATGATACAGGCAGAAGACTTAATGCAAGCCTTGCATGTAGAACACAATTACAGAGAGTTAATAATGGCAAATACAGTGAAATAAAAAAGCTATCCACAGAGACTATACAAGTGCATCTTTCAAAAAAACCCCAAACCAGCATGTTTCAATAATATGATGCCGTCCTTTCCTTTGTAGCATTCTTCATTGACTAGGCTGATAATGAAAAGATGTCAGGGAGATTCACAGTTTAGAGTTGTATTTTCTTCCTTTCTTTTGTGCTGTTTCTTTCCTTTTATGGTTGTTTTCCTGCCTTTGCTCTGTATGGAGGGTATGAAATATTTCAGAGTTATGTTTTCTCATGAGATGTAGGGCTGAATTTGACTTTATTATTATTACTAAGTGCATACAAGTTTAAGTTTACTCAGTTGAAAAAGGTACAATGATGTTGTTCTTCCTAATACAGAAACAGCTATATTGGCTTTTATAGGTTTTTTAGTGTAGGCTTCTTCTTCTGTCCTGCATTTGATAGCTACTCAATCAGCTGGAAATTTTTTCTGGCTTTTTTTTCTTACCCATTCTCTTTTTGAAAAAAAATCATTCTGATTTATCTAAAAGCACATCAAAACATCTTTATTTGTTCATAGTGAGTGAGAAATTCCTTCAGATTAAGGGGGAGGGGGAGGGAGAAAGGAGGGAAGAGAGGCAAACAATAAAAAAGCTGAAACCAAACCAGTTTGCCTTCTCCTTTTGTGCAGTGCATGTAATGACTGAACTTTTGACTTTAAAGTTTTTCTCTGGTGCAGTACTGTAGAAAAAGAAACAAATAAACAAACAAACAAAAAAAATTATCCCCTTAGTGCAAAGACTGGTCTAAGGCAATACCTGGTGAGTGGAATTTTATTTTTTTTGGTTGTTGTTGTTTACTTGAAGCAGATAAAACACCCACCTTAAACCCGCCCTCTATTCAGTTCAGCAGCACCTCCATACTCCAATAAACCGTTTTCATTCCATCTGGCGTGCGTTTGCTCTGAAGACATTTTCCTGTCAATCTCTCCTGCCACATTAAAAATCTGTCATTACTATTGCATTGCCGCCTGGCTCCTGAGATTTGTCTGACTGCTTTATTGCTCCGCTCATTTTTTTTTTTCTGCTACAGCCGAGAAGCAGAAATAAAGGTTTGTTGTTGAAACATGGCCGCAAGGAAAGTAGGAGGCACACATCTGTCAAGGTATTACCTTTCTTCAACCAGGGATTAAGGTGTTTTACTGCTCTCGCTACTGAGCAGTCACACTGAATAAATTTTCTCAGTAGAACATAAAAATGAACTCATACATTTTGAACTGGGTTTCATTCTTTCAAGCCAACCCATATAATTATGCAATGGCATCAGTGTTCGGGGGAAAAAGAAAAGTCAGAAACGTTTGTGTGCACCCCCCCCCCCTTCTCCCTCCTGCACCACCCTTTCCATTTACATTATTTAAATGTTTATTAGAAAGGCAAGACTGAGGCATTCAGTATTGGGGAGAGAAATGTTTTTTTACTCTTTCTTGTTGTTGTTACTGGATCCCTTGCAAGGTCAGATGGGGTACAGGGCTTTACTCCCCATCTTTTGGTCTGTTCTTACAAAATATACCTGGCTGTGAATATTCACTGTTAATTCACTTCAAAGCAAGCCAGTAGAATTGTGATTTCTGACAATATTGTCTTTTGAAAGAAACTGGCAATATTAGCTACCATGTAGCCTTCCCATTTCTGCTGCAGACATTAACTTTACAGTCTCAATGGTACAAATGAAAACAATTTAGAATTAAATATAACCAGTGGAATGGTTGTTACACTAAGACAGAGCATGCCAGACCATCCTCCTCAGTCCTTTGCTGGGCAGTTCTTCATCGTCATCATCTCAGTCCAGTTATACAAGGGGTTATCTAACAAAATAAGCATTAAAGTGTGGGCAAATGAAGGATCATGTCAAACATGTCTGTGAAGGGGGACAATATGGTTTAGTTTTGGGTTTGTTTTTGTTCGGTTGAGTTTTTTTCTGAAAAAAAAATAATACAGCTTTTAAATATGACAAGATGCCAGCAGAAAAGGACTAACCTCAGTGCAAGAACCATAAACCTGTCCAAGTTTAAGGGAAAAAATAGCTGAAAGTATTACGTAGAGTCAGAAATCACAGCTTCATCTGTATAAAGGTATCTAAAGCTCCATTTCTCCAGGTATCTCTGCAGCCTGTCCCCACAGTCAGTTTGACTCACTTTCCGTTTTGCCCTAGGGTCCCTGTCTCCCAATGTCCACAGTGCCTCTTCTCAGGCTCCCCTTTGGAGCAAGACAAACACCTCCCACCGGAGAAGCTAACTCGTGCCATTGTTGACTGACATATTTATTTAGCAGTAAGGTAGCTCAGTTCAACAGAGAAATATTAGGACCTGCAGTTCTACTGAAAAACTACTGCTGGAACAAAAGCAAATGAGCTATCCCACAGGTCAGCAGATAATCTGTCACTCACTTATTTTTCACAGTGTCCCAGGAAGGTCATAAATCACCAGGATATCAGTTCAGTACTGTATTCCCCCAATATCCACTTTCTGCTGGCTATTGGCTCTTTTCCATTTCAACCCAGTGAAGACACGAGGAAAACTGAGCATTGTGAAATCTTACACTCCTCTCCTCGGTCCCACCTCCTTCCCAGAGCTAAGTTGTATGACTGAATTTACAGCTTTCTTATGCCAGAACAGCACCTGGAAACGTGTCAGGCTGAATAGTGAGGCAAAGCTCCATCCCAAACTATTTCCAGGTTTTAATTCTTCAGGGAAAGGAACCATCTTCTTGTTCTGTGTTAGTGTAACACCTCACACAATAGGGGATTTAAGGTTGTTACATGGTGTTTCAGTTCAAATGATAAATAATAATGTGCCTGTGGAAATATAGTTCCTTCCAATGCTTTTTTTATGGCATTCCTCAATGTGCCTCTTTGGCATAGACTGTATTTGCAAGTAGCTGGTGCATAGGCATAAACAGATACAGTGAAATAATTGGTGCTGAGGACACCATGTCCACAATGTATGTCAAACTAATTCTAGTCTGGTCCCATGGATTTGATGCCCATTAACAAGTGGAATACATCAGGAGTGCTTCCAGAGCACAACTTCTATATTAATTTCATCTGAAAAAACCCAGCCTCTGCTCCCTGAGCCCACTCTGCAGTGCAAGCCACAGCACTCTCAAAACACTGGTATAAAATGCAGATGATGCCTTTTCAGGCACCTCTTGTGTTTGATGGATCCTGCTTGTGATTATGCTCCTCCATGTGCCTCAAAGACAGGGTGCTGTTTGGTGGTGCAGAGAAGCAGTGCAGTAATCTGATACACCAGGTGAATTCTGCAATGCATATTTAGTAGAATACAAATCATTTGCAGATAATCAACCAAAAAAGGAGAAAGAAAAATGTATACCTGTTCTTACTCTTTTCTCTTAGTTTTTCTTTTTACACAAAAGCTTTCTCAGTGACTTTTTCCAGTACAACTCTCAAGAAACTTGAAGCCTGTAGCAGTGTCACACTTGACTGTAAATGCAGATAACTTGTACAAGCTGAAGGGTTTGGGGGGTTTTGGTGGCCTTTCAAAACCATGTTTCAATTCTTTCCTCCAGAGATGTGTTTGTTGGTGATGGCCCTTCACCTACTGACTTCTTCTATCCCAGAATACATAGTTCAGAGTCAAAAATGCTGTTAGGAGCTGTAGTTTCATTTGCAAAGCCTGTCTGAAGTGGGTAACTCCTTTATACCATTGGGTGTGTTTAAGTTACATATCAGGATCCAGATCAAAGCTGGCAAATGGCCTCTTGCCAAGATACTTTAAAAATCAGTTCATATTTATAGGAGACAACCATAAGAGGCCAAATTTCCAGAAAATGTGACGCTACTGACAGTCCTTTTGGGTATCTTTGTTATTTCTTCTCTAAAACAAAAAGCCATGATTCCTATTTTTATTTGAACAAGTATCCAAATAAAAATAGTTGAAAATAAAGGGAACTTCATATCTCTCTCCTCATTAAATTGACCACTTGATTTTAATTACCCAGGAAAACCATGACAATATTTTCCCATGGATGAGGAACCTTCACATCCAATCAAAGCAGCTTGAAGCTTGAATTTAAATATGCATAGCTTCTGGTCCACAGAGAGGGATATAGCTGATAAGTATCTGAGATGAGGATCTGGACTATACAGTTTGATCTGGTTCTTGGGATTATCTGTCTAACCATGGGTGCATCTCATCCAGTCAGGCAGTGGTTATTAAAGCCTTATGTGCAGTCCCAGTAGAACAAGTAATCTGTGTGTATTATCTTCATTCCAAGAACCAACTCCTGATACACAGGGCTTTAACAAGTAAATGAATTTTGCTGCCCACAACTCAGTAATTAATACATCCTCTTAAAAAGTTAAATTAAACTACCTTCACGTGACAATTTTAGCCTCCATGCTCTCATCCCCACTAACATAGAGCCACTCCCTGCTCTATGAACTTAGGTCATCCCATCTTTACCTGCTTTTATTCTTCTGGTATCAGTAAAATTAAGTTAGATTCACCTCAGGTATATACAACTAATGAAGGGGCCTTTTAAAACTAAATGTATTCATCTTCTTCCTTCCCAACAGGAATTTAGAATTCACTTGTCCTACTCTCATAACTGTCCCTATCCCACCTCTCCACAGAGCAATGTCAGTTAGCGCCAGCTACCCAAGGACAGATACTGCTTTTAGCGTGGGAAGAACAGAGGAAGTCTGTTAAACCAGCACATTTTAAGGAAAGAAAGGGCACAGAGCTACCCAGAGTCAAGGCTTGAATTCATTTTTTTTTCTCTGATAAAAGTAGCAGCTTAGCCTGTTCATTTCTCATATCACCTGTCACTGAAAAAAAAGAGCTTCTGCACAGGATGCCCAACACCTGAACCAGAACTATAGTGAGGAAGTATTTCCTTTGCTTCCATGCATCAAGGCTTTTAACATAGATATGGTTTTATCATGCTTAGGCAGACATAAATTTATCAAGAAAGTTCCTATTCCCTTTAACTCCAGCCAAAATAGTACCTGCTCCCATGCTTTGTCAGTGGTCTGTTGAGACAGCAGCTGTACCCATCATTTGAATGCAGCAGGATGGACAGAAAGACATCACAGAAAGGAAGGACATCTACTGATCATCAGGGAGCTTTGAGATAGATATTTTCTACCACAGGCCTCCTAAACGAACTGAAGAATTTCATGTCCACCGTGGAGCATCTGAATGTGGAACCAGGGAAGGCAGCACCTCCTCTGCCCATTCTCTCCCAGAGCCTGTGATACTGTGGTCACTGACCATACAAGCACCCAGCAGCAGGAGCAGTGAAACAGGTGCAGTGATGTGTGCTTGTCAAACCCACATGGGATTGCTCCCAACAAGACTACTGCTCACATGCTTACAGTTGAAGCATCTTCTCTGTCATTGTCTCTCAACTCTCTGCTGCCAGGGAGGAAGTACCATGAATGATTGATGCAGAGAGCTGTGGGCAGCTCTCTCCCAGGTCTGTTTGCTTCTACAGAGCATGCACTCGTGGTTTACCTTGTTTTTTCTGCCTCTCTCTCTCTGCGGTGGTGGTTTGAGAAGGCAGATATTTCCCCTCAGGGAGAATTTGAGCTGCTGATGCACAGATCCCAGAAAGCTACTGCATACTACATTGTAAGAATGGTGGCAAACATCTAGCATCATCTTCCAGGGTCTGCAGTTTAAGATTTTTCCCCCAATATCAATAAAAAATGATATTGACATTCTTCATTGATCAAAAACTTCATGTGGGTATTAACTTAATAAAAACTCCAATCAAAATTTGATATTTTCATCATATATTCCCCCACATCCCTGCTTCGTTTGTGCTCCCCACATGACAAGTGCTGTCTCCTGATAAACCTTGTTGGTTCCCAAATTAAACCAAAAAAGCTGCTCCAGCCCCCTGGCACTGTACACAACCAGGAGATGTTGGGAAAAACAAGAGAGGACAGAGAGGTATTCTCTCTTTAAGCCTGTCCTGTGCCTCTCAGATACCACTACCATCATGTGTCAGAACAACCTCTGCAGCAGATCGTGCTCCAAGTGGCCTTCAGGATGTGTTTCTTTTTACAAACCAGTGAGTACTTTAGAACCCAGGGCTGTTTGAGCACCTATCAGGATGCCTTCACTGTCTTCTGTGGATGGGCCCTGTGCTGCACTGTGCTCAAATATTTATGGATTACTATACAGAAATTGCAAGGATAGATTGGTTTCCTCTTCAGAAGTGGGAAGAGCAGAAGCCCCACCAAGCATTCTGATCTCTGCCTGTGCTTGGCAACAGGAACAAGTTTTATTATGAAGTGTAAGAGCTCTTACCCCAGAACACAGAGGTGAAGTGGCTGCTCTTGTGTCTCAGCTCAAGCTGAAACCAGCCTGGAAACCCTAAGGTCAGCTTACCTAGGGAAAAGAGCCAGCTACTGTGACATTTCCCTCTGGAGGGTGACTGCAGCACCTCGAGGGGCACTGGGGCTTGGTGGTTGTTTATCTGTGCTCTGTGATGCCGTGTGCTGCAGGGCGTATTAAAGTCCATGAAATAATGATGAATCAGAGGGGTAATTAAAAGCCACAGTGACATTGATCTGCTGAAATTTCAGAGGGAGCTCAGGGCACACAGGGAGACTATCCATCCTACCTCACACAGGGCCAACTTGATTGGCCTACTGAGTATTGCAGACAGAGAGGCTGCTCGCCTGTGGCCGGGAGGGCTCCCTGTGCAGCAGCCCTAGTGGCTTCACAAAACAGAAAAACAGGAGGATGGGGAGCAAGTGGTCACAGCTGCCACCCTCTGCCCTTGCAGAGCAGCAGAGAAATCTTTTAAAGACACAGGTCTGTTTTCCAATTCTTCTTTTATCCTCAAATGGCAAACCCCATATTTTTATATAAGGACATTTTCCCCTAATATGAAGCATTAGGCTTCTTTGCTGTGAGAATGTGGTCACCATCTAACAGTGATTCACAACTAACTTTTGGTTTAATCTGCCTTCCATTAGTTTATTTTCTTAATTCAAAAAATTCCAGGGGACATTCTACATCAAACTCTACCTCCACATAGAATCTCATTTCATTTTCTAATTCAAACAGGATAAATAAAAGTTAACTTGGGATCAATGACTTTCACTCAGATAACAGGCTTCCTTTCTTCAGTTTGGACTTTGAGTCCTTGGGATCATTTCTCAACCTGTAGATTAAAAATTATGGGTTTCAAACTACTTCAGAAGCTGTCTTTATGTCAGAGCAGAGAGAAATATGTAGCCCACTAAGTTAACAGTGATGTCATAGCTTTCTTTGATAGCTGGTGTATTGTGTACATCATTATATAATCACAGATTTTTACATTCTTTTTATAAGTCACAACCTATTTTTCTTTCTTTGCTTCCTCCCACTTCATTTGCTATTGATGGCTGCTGCTAAAGTTCCCTTACCTCTTGGAAAGGAAGTAGGTTAAGAGCAAAAAGGAGAACTCTATCAGATTAAGGCAAACATGTGGGCCCTACTGAGAAATGATGCATCTTACAATAGTACCAGCAAAACAGCTTACGTTGAAGACTAAATTGCTAAATATATCCAGAGACTTCTGTGAGCCAAAAGCAGCTGTCTTCTGCTTGTTTTCAGTTGTTAGACTCCTGATGTCTCAAATAATGCAGCCTCATAAAGGGTCGAAATTGATGCAATCAGGATAATAAAATCACTCTGACAAGGCTACAGCTTATACTTAGTTTATAATTAGGAGTCTGCTTTCTCAGGTTAAGATACTGTAAAGTTCCAATAGATTGTTAAGCTATTCACAGCACTCTGCTGCTACCAAACTAGGAAAATATAAAGTCCTAAAAATACCCTCATGTAAACACTTCAGAAATGGAAGGATGGGAAATCCAGTGGAAAAAAACCCTCAAAAATATCTAGAGATGTCTTCTACACAGGAAAATGGTAAGATTTTGCAATGTTTAATTTAAAGATGACAAGGAATTATCTTTAGAAATAAAATGAACCAGAGCCTTAATTAGCGTGGATTTCAAATATTGTAAGGTGATCTTTACAAATCACAGATCATGTGTTTTGTGCTTTAAAATTGACAAGAACTTATTATGATCAATCAGTTTTTTATCATTCTAAAGATGAATAAAGAGATTCCTTGTGGCTTCTAATCTAGAGGCCAAATTAATAGATTTCTGATTTTGGAGTGAATCTGATTCTAGTACCTTCTCTGCCCAGACTCAGTCACCTTTCTTCACGGACCTGTCTGAATACATCCAGCCAGGCTGCCCTTTTCTTGTCTAGAGGACATCTCATTTTTTCCCAAGATCTTCATGCATTGATCAGCCCCAAATAATTGCTTGCCTACAATCAAAGTTGCCTAGAAGAGTATGAATTTCAAATACCTCTTACCCCCCCCCCCAGTGAGAAATTGGAAGTGTTTCCATAATTACCTGCTACCAGGGCCAGAAAGCTAAAGTAACATCAAAACTGGAGAAACCTGCTACAAACTTGTCTGAATTATTCTCTGTACTAACGTTAAATTGAGCAGAATTTGGGAATCTTCTAGTCTGAAAAAGCTCAATACCAGAACTAAATCTTGTGCAATTCTATTGTACTTTGACTATGTTCATTAAAAAGAAGATTGCAGAATTACACTGGTTTGGATTTTTTACTTTCAGCTGTGTTGGAAGAATAACCTATAGGTTACAGATTTTTACTTTTCATGTTCATAGAAATGTAGCACTTTTTGTGATTTTTTAAATTTATATTTATCATGTCACATATTTCAGATTTCTCCAGTACCTCACTTACCTAGCTAAGGATGTGAACTGCATTCAAGTTTTGTGTCCAAAACTGACAAGCATCAAAATTCAAAAATCCAGAATCAGCTCCCAAAAGAACATGAAGCTAGTGTAGAAATCATATTTTAAAGCCCATCTTAAATATTGACTTTAAAGAAATTACTTTAAAACTCTACTGAACTTTTAAAAGTTCATTTTTTCAAACTGTTTTTGGCAAACAGGAGAGCTAGAAATTATCATATTGTTAAAATCAAATAAAGAAGGGGTTTTTTTCTTTAAGTCCTACAGGTGTTAATAATAACACCAAAGATGGCATGATTCCTGATGAAACCTGAAAATTTGACTACACTGCCCGTTTAGCTGTCCACAGTGAAAGGCTTGTGGCATTGACTTCTACTCTGTGTCAATATTTACTGCTCTTTACAGCAGAGTGGCTTGGAATTAGGAACCTGATTTTTAATTATCAGCCAAGCTCGGTATTTTGGGTGGTTCAAGTACTGTGCTGTACCAGTTTTCTGTACAGAGCTGGCTCAGGTGTGCTGAATGCGCAGATTTCTTCCACTGTCATTATCCCAGCGCTTACTTTGCGATGACGCACCCAGGCTCTTCCATTGGCACTGTGTGCTCACAGCTGGCAAGTGATTACCTTTCTTCTGAAAATGTCTTCAACCAGTTAATAGGGGGAGCTTTGCATGGGCACTAAAACATGCATTTATACAGACGTATTCATCTCTCAGTAGCCTAAAAAAGATTTTTCCAAAGTTAACCATAAACATTCAGCTCACAGGTGGAACGCATGGGACACGTGCAGTTGCCTGGAAAATCACTTTCAAAATTAGCATGTCTACTCTGTAATATATTATGTGTGGGTTTTTTCTTGCCTTAGATGGAATGAAAGCATAGACTGTAAGGGCCAAATCTTATTGTGCTGCACAAAATTGCTTCCCTAAAGGGCAGGATTGGTAAAAATATTGGTTTCACCTTTGCAGCACTTCTTTTTCTCAAGAGGATTCTCCCAAAGATTTTCCTACTGAGTCAGTCCAAGTAACTCTTTCAATGGCCTCTGGAGAGAAACACCTCAACACATCCACAGAATGAAGGTTCCAGCTGCAAAAGTCAGAACTTTCATATACAATTTCTTTGTATACTAATCAGGCTTCATGTCAATTCCAGAGTCCTATGACACCTCATGGCTTATATTTTATCTGTCACACTGTAGTTATAAACCAATGAGAAATATCTAGCAGCTTATACATTTTGGCTATGGCAAATAAATTAAATACAGATATACTAAAAAATTTATTTTGATAGTGATTGTTTCCAAGTCAAGAGGAAGGACTACAAATTGAAAGATCTTAACCACGTCCTCTCATAGACTGATGTTAAGGCCATAGACAAGCCAAGGAAATGGTCTCTGATTGAGAAAGTCCTCCGTCTGTGGCATATTTCCAGAGGTTCCATAAAAATGTTAGAGTCATTTTTTTGAGATGGTCAGATAATTTTCAGATAGTGCAGTAATAAGTGTTTATTACCAATATTATTTGCATATATTACTGACTCAAGGCTTAACTAAGCCTTGGTATAGAGTGCACAGATAAATGCATAGTCCTTCACTGACAGAAAGAGTTTACAGTCTAACCAGTCTGGAAAGAAACAAGAAAAGCATATTCATCCTGTGACCATTATTCCACACATACAGAACTGAGAAAAGCTGTGCAGTAGCACTAGAACTATGCAAAAGATTTTTGGATTGAGAATCAGCAAATAAAGTCCCAGCTCAGTGTTTCAGCCTCTACTTCATTACAACTTCCCCACAATTTGGGCTCATAGCCCTCCCTGCTATCTTGGCAACACATTTCACTGGCAAATGCCATGGATTCAACAGCTCAGTGACTGCAGTGGCATTGGTGAGGATATGATGTTTACTATATGGACAAGGCCAAGTTCCTCTGGTAAGGAACTAGACTCCACCACCCCGAGGACTTTTCTTATTCTCATCTCATATCACCCATGTGCTCCTCTACCCAACTGTCTTCCCCCAGGGACTCTGCAGCAACCTGAGCTTTCTCTCCTGAGGTGATCAGCCCCAGTTTCTAACTGACCAGAGAAATCATTCTGAACTCCATGTGCCTTTATCCTACTAATGAGCTCCTGTGGTTACTGGAACCCACCCACACAGGCCTAGAGGAAGGACTGAGAAAGAGGTGCACAAACATCTTTGGGTTAATCTGTACTTCACACAGAGCACTGCTGTGTGTGACATATGTCCTAGGTGTGTATGGAGTTATGTCAGTGGAAACCTATGGCTCATTACCAATCTGCTCTAGTCCTGGAGGAGAGGAAGTGGAAACAGAAGGGGGAAAAAATACCCAGATGGGCAATGAACCTGTGCATCTCCCATGGGAAAATGCATTTCAGTCATTCAAGCAACAGCCTAGCCCATGGAAAAAAAGTTGTTCTTTCCAGCTGTTATGCCAAAATAAAAAATAAATTTAAAAAGGAGAAATGCATAAATTGAGCATATTTTTATCACATTCTTTCTCATAAATTGCTTATAACATTCATGTTTCTTTTGAGGAGCCATTTTTAATATTAAAATAGTCGTACGCTTTTCCAAAAAGTGTTTCCTGAAAAACCGAAACCATTATTATGTTGAACTCCCACACAGTTTGTTTAAAAATATCTTTAAATACTATTAAAGAACAATCATTATGTAGGTTTATATCTTATGTGTGGGAAGCAGAAACCATCAATGAATCATATTATTTCTCCAACTGTAACAACAACACGATCAACTACCACAATAACAAAAAAGTTTACGCTTACTGTGTATCTGTTTTGCAGGCACTTTCCTGCCTTGAAATCTGCATAATAGGTAAGCTGTGGTAAGTGTAATGTGCTATTTACTTCCGATCCACTACAGATAGTCAGGCATGCTTGGGCTTGTGCATTGCTCCTCCTTCGGGTACAGCTCCTTACTGAAATGTATGGCAGCCCTGAACAAGAAAATAAGCTTCTACAAATTCTGGGATCTGCTCCTGAAAGTCGCTGTCAGATATACAGAGCTAGATATTTAAATTATTTCATTCTCATCCATTATGTTGCTTCTTTTAGTTAAAGCAATGTTTTTAGTTGTAGAAAATATTAGTTGTATGCTGCTTTGGAGAGTGACAATGGAACATTGGTGAAGGAAGAGAAAGATTGCAAGAGACATGGAAAAAAACACCATGGAGATCAATATTTAATCTATAATTATGAGTGTACAGTGTGTACTGTACATTTTTTAAATTTAACTTGGCTTTTACCATTACTCAGTAGGAGGGGAACAGATACTGAGAGCCCTGGATAGCAACCATAAGAAGCATGTTTAAATACATATATTTTCAGGAGATCCGTGAGTACGAGAAGGAACCGATTGTCGTTTCTCTGATCTTTTTCATGTTGCAAAGTCTGAGAGCTTTACCTGGGGGATTTAATTTTAGGTAAAAGAATTTGTAAAACAAATTTATGTTGCATAGAATTACAGCACATAGGAAAAAAATGTTTGTGTCACCCTATTCTTGAATAAAGAAGCAATGTACATATCACTTTTCACAGGGAAAATACTGATGGTATGAAGAGCTATAAAAAAGTCCTAAGTCAGGAATCTGTGTGGGAAAGCCCCCATCCTCTTTGTGGTTTCAGTCAGGAAGCATGCAGGTAACACTGACTAATTCTGCTCAAACAGTGCTACGAGAAATTACAGTATTCCTGGCAGCTTGTGTTCATCATGATTTTAACAATGCTTTGAATGTATGCATATACATATCTCAGTGTGTATGCCCTCTTTTATGGGCATTTATATGCCACTTCTAAGTTTTTCTGAAGGCCTTTGAAGTTAGCTGGCCAGAAAGGATTAGGCACCAGGGGGAGGAAAATTATTTTAAGAATTTTAAAATTATGTTATCAGGTATCATCTGCTTGCTAATGAAGCTTCAAAGTTATTTCCAGGGCAGAATTCTGAAGATTGCTCCAGAGAAAGAGTTCAACAGTCTATCTAAAGACTTCATTCCATCATTAATGAGTGCTTAACCCCAGCATATTTGAACTTGGACTACATGACCAGTAGTCAATTTTCACTAACAGTTTTTTTTTTTGATCCTGAAAATCTGTAGCCGTGTCATCAGCTCCTTCTTAATTATACCGTATTCTTTACATCTGTCCTGCTAAATAACTCTAATTGAAATAGCACCGGCGTGAATTTTCGTAATGTTCCCCCCAAGACATCCCAAAAGTGACTCACACGAGAAAACAGACTGAAGTCACAGCTGGAAGCACGTCAAGGATCATTTCCATTTTTACATGATTAATTTGAATTTAATATCTTAAATCAAAACCTGATTAATTTAAATAAAATTTTGATGGTGCCCTGCTTCTAATATACATTGCAGTAATTAGATTCAGCTTAATGTGATTTTTTTTACATAATTAAAAAAAAGAGCAAGTCAAGTGTAACAATGCCGAGTTGGTACAAATCTGTCCATATATACACATATACATACACAAGGGACTTTGCTGAGTTGTTGCTCAGGTACAGGAAAGATCACAGCTGGATGGCTGTGCTATAGCTCAGCTTATGGCATATGTAGAATATTCCACTTCTATTTCACTGCAATATGAATGGTCATACTTTAAAACAAAAACAAAGCAAAAAAAACCAACAGAAAAAGTACAGCTGAAATCACATGAGCAAATAAGTAAAAATATTAGGAATGCAATAGCCTGGCTCAGCTTCTCAGTTCTAGTTCCCCTCACTTTTTAACCAACTATTCTTTACCAATTAGCTCTGTGGATCCTACAAGTACATACCTGCAGTATATTATTTACAGCAGTTTATGGGCTTCTGTTTTTCATGAGACTTACAAAAATTCTTTATAAAATAAATTGTTACTGCAAAAAAATAAACCCTGTTTCTCTGCTTCCTCATCTTATGTGACCAAATTGCTGATCAAATTATGCTTCAATAATTAGATCTTTCTTCAACAAGGCAGTGAAACATCAACCTGACTTTTCAGCACAAAGTAATCCCAGCATGTATCAAACCCCTTGACTTTTTTGGGACACTCCACCAGCTTTAAAACACTGGGCATGTGCTTAGCTAGCAGTAAATCACTATTAAACAGAAGACAATGATGGAGAGTGAAAAACTCCTTTCCTGCCTGGGGCTAACAGCTTTCAGGGAGGCGCGTGCACCGTTCATCCTTTTATGAAGGCAAGTAAAATCATTCAGGTGTATTTGATAGCACCCAGCTTTCCAAATCCTTTACACACACTATGTTATGAATATGGTGTAATGGCACACAGTTCATTTTTAATTTTAACATTTCTTTGAACAAAAATTCCTCCTTGTTGGTGAAGCTGGTAGATCTTTGCTGGTAAGTCAGACAATTCAGGTGGTCTGGACATCCTCCTCATTTTAAAAAAAAAAAAAAAACAAACAAAAACACAATATCAAATAAAGGCAAAAAACACAACAGGTGACAGGTTCAAGTCAGTTTTCAGCCACTTAGGTCAGGTTAAATGCTTCTCAACAGAAATGAGAAAAAGCCCACAATAGAAATTGAAGAACTGGGCAAAAATAAAGAGAATCTTAGTCAAAAAACAGAGAGAAGGAAGGGAAACTGATTTACAGACAGTCATGAACCAGATTTAGCTGCTGAAAAAATGCTACCTATAGTGATTTACAACAGCTCTGTCAATTTTTCAGGCTCTTAACTATCTCTTTACATTATTGAAATTGTCAAAATTCTCATTCTCATGCAGCATTGGACCCTCACAAAATGACTGTCGCAGCAAGGGCCCCATGCCTTCCTACTTGGTCTCCTCAAATTTATGGGCATGCTACCAGTGGATCACTGGAAATGTGTAGACACAAATTAAACTTGTTCAGTTTGACCAATCAGCCCTCCAACAGTGTTAGTTCTGTGGATTTTTTAGACAGAAGCCCGTGAAGTTGAATACTGACTCCAAAAGGATTTCCTATTTATTATTCATTTTGGATAACTAATAACAAAAAAAATGCCACCTTTTATCTTACAGCTAAAACTTTTGATGACAATCAAATTATTTTTTTCATTCTAAATTTAGGCTTCTCTCAATGTCTACTACAATATGATCCAAAAATAACAGCATAGTTGCTATCTGGGGAGAAGCTACTTTACAGCTTATATTCTTACTCAGAAGTTAAAGTCAAAACAAAATTAATCGGGAAGGTTTATCTATAATGTATCACCATTCATTTCAGAAAAAAAAAATCTTTGCCAGCAGCAGAAGGAAAGTACTTTCAAGCAGTTACATTAGACTATAGATTCTAAGGAGAAGATTACAGATCTTTCATATTCAGCAACATGAATCAAAACTCTTAGGAACTAGTCTAACTTTCTTTTCTTTTCTTTTCTTTTCTTTTCTTTTTTTTTTTATTATTGCAAGGCAGCAGGGATTGCTTTTTGTATAGGCTATGATTTAGATGGCTAATTGAAAGTAGGCATTGGTGAGCTGCTTCTTTGGTAAAATATTACCAAGACAATCTTATCTGAGTTTACAGAGTTATTTTCAATTTGTAAATGCTGTATTCATTTCTACTAGATAAAACACCTTTAAAAATCCTAGACCCAGGCATGACTGGATTGCTGTTGCAACTGCTCTGCACTGTTTCACCCCACACAAATGCCTTCCAACCCACAGATATATATAAACTTCCTCTCCTTATGAATAGTTTTACTAGTAAAAAAAACCTCAATCCATTTTATGGTAAATAAATTTAATGATATACTGAATCCTCATAACTTTCAGTTGATGTCATTCTGGCAGTTACCTGCTCTGCAAGAGAATCTCCCTCATTAGAGCTTTTTAGAATCTCACCTTTGCAGATTTATCTCTTGCCTATAACAGAAAGAAAATCCTGGGCTTTGTTTCACTGTTATAATAGATGTAAATTAATGTTTTGCCATTGTTTGTTGCTGTAATCATAGAGGCAAGTATATATTCCTAACAGCTATCTTATTTTCAATTTGCAAAGCATACTGTGCTTAATCCCATGAGGCAGCCTGTGGTTCTAGATATGAATTTAAAAATGTAATTAGACCTTTCGAGGGGGGGGGTGTTCCTGAGATAGAAAAAGCAGGTTCCTGCCAGGTCCAGAGGGATCTTTAAGAGGTCCCAGGCTGGTCACAGTTCTTGTCCTAGTTTATTCCATTGTGTGAAACAGCTTATTTTTCATGTAAATTTAAATCTTGTTGATACTAGTAGTAGGTGCTTTGTTGCTACTTTTTGTTTTCATCTAGAAAGGTCACAGAGTTGGGGTTTAGTGACTGGCAACAAGCTATATTTTTCCCAATGATCTCTGCATTTGTATAGCCAAATAGATAGTAAAAGTGACATATTGATAAGAGTTTTAAGGCATCTCTGGTGGGCGGCAGTAATTTTAAATATCATACAATCATCATTAAGTCATTTATGTAAATGAAAAGTACTTGGCAACTCTTTGTATGGCAAGAAATAGCACCAGTTTCTCTGCATCTCTGCTTACTTTCTCTGTTCTTTCTTCCTTTTGCTGGCTCTAGCGTAGTTCACACTGCACAGATGAACTCTTTGCTTTAGGGCTCTGTGAAAACTTTCTACAGCAAGGATCACACACCTGTTTGAGGCAGCATGTGAAAAGTAAATATTACTGGGAAAAAATCAAATTAATCTCTCATGGAGAATATCTAAAGGAATTTCTATAAGCTGAAATCAATGTGATGTATTGATGGGTTAAAAAAAAAAGGGAGATTTATGGATTTATGTGGGTTTGGATTAGGTGGGTTGTTATCCTGTTCCCAGTCTCATCACTTGAAACCTAGATCCAGATCTGAATTTTGAGGTATCAGCACAGGTCTGGTTTGTATCCTGTGAATCTCAGTTTGAGTTGATGTCTGGTTTCAAGTTAGACCACAAATCTTTCTTCAAAGGGAAGTGAGGGTAAGGATCTAATCACTCACCTAGGCTTTATTTTCAAAAATTGACATTGTCAACTGAACACTTTCTGAGCAGGAGAAATGGAGGCTGTTTGAGCTAAACTGTTTTTGTTTGCCCAGATGTCTAACAATATTTAAGGGCCAGATTCTGCCCTCAAGCTACTTTGGTAGGCAGTGTGAGCACTCATTCTTGGGAAGATTCTGTGCCTAAATTTTCTCACTTTTCAACACATTGTTACCCTCCCACATATCTATTCAGGCAGAAAAACAGAACGATGAACCTCCCTCAGGGGTTTTTAATGCAAGTCTGTTGAGTCACCCTGCTTTTTGGATTGAGTTAGGGGTATAGGATTAGGTTGGAAGGTGATAAACATGCCAGGAATGTATGAGGAAGATCCTGTTCTCAGGCCAGTAGACAGAGCATAAACTCTATACCCATGTCTGTGCACAGAGGCTGTTGCTAAACCTCCAGAGGCAACTAGCCAGTAGGAAACATTAGGCTCAGAGACTCAGACAGTTGCACAGCCGGTTGCCTCGTTGTGTTGCTGTGTACTGGGCTGTGCCTGTGCCTTCCCTGATGGGAATCTGGGAGTGTACAAAGCTAGCCAAGGCTGCTACAAACAACTTCAGTGCATCAATATCTTTGCACATGGCTAAGGCCACCAGTAGACACAATAACACAGGATTTACCTAATTCGCCTACTCTGTATCTTGTTCTTTGCTCACTGTCTCTCTTTGAGCAGAGCATTTCCAGGAAAGAGGGTCCTGTACATACCTGTAGTCCAAGCTTACAATTCCATACACAACATCAACTCTGCAGGCTTATTCGGAGCTGGAATTCTCTTGAAGCTTTACACCACTCTCTCCTGGCAGGAAAGTAAGGTGACATCACAACTTCTACTTTCTGACAGAACCTCCCTTGAAGATTTTATTGAGGATCACTTCCCATAAACACCTCCCAAGAATGCTTATTAAAGAAATTAGAAACTATGGTACATCAGGACAGACATTTGTTTTAATCGAATTGAATTATTTATTTATTGAAAGCCTGTATTGTTCATAATGCCTAGGGCACAAGTCTCCTTTTGCTAGATTCTTGCCAATGAATGTAACATTCATTTTAAGGGAGATATTCCTGACGTTTGCCCAGTAATCAAGAACAGAATCAAGTGCTGTGTAGCTAGTAAATACAGGTGATAAAATTCCTGCACGAAAGTACAGTACAATTTGAGTAGATTCAAGTAGTAATGTAGTTGAAATCCAGGTTGGTGGCTTTGTGAGGGCTACAGCCAGTCCTAGTAAAAACTGCAAGAAATTTAGATCATGATATGATTTTATTTTTTTTTAATATTTGTCCCCACAGATAAAGTAAAAATTAATATACAGAAAAGCAAAATGCCCAGCTAAATATATGACCTGAAAACTGGCAAAACTGAATTCTAGTAAGCCTGAGATCTGAAAATGCAAAAGTGCTACTCGGAAATGGTGAAACCTGATTATTTAATTAAGTAAGAATTGGAGAGAGGTGACTGATTCAGAAACCCTAAGGTATTTTACAAGTTCACTAAGAGTTAACTGTCAGGGCTTAGCATGAAGTCACCACACTCAGAGAGGCCCCCACATAAGCATGTTAAGATGTTTGCCTCAAAAAAGTTATCAGCTGCTCTTGATTTCCCTTATATGAAAGAGATTTCAGCATAGATTCATCAAAATTGTCTTGTCCGTTTCAGACACCAATAGTACCCCAATTCCAAGATCAAGTTTTTGCTTCCTTTTCAGCAATGATCACAGCTTGACCTAAGCATAAATATTAAAAGGAATTAACCCATTAATTCTGTCTATTATTCCCCATAGTTGCAGAATACCATCATATTCATCACTAGTAATCCAGCTGATTTCAGGCATTGGAGATAAACAGAAGGCGTGTGGATGAGGCTGAATGTTGTCTACCCTATTCCAAAATGCATGGCCTGATCCTAAAAATGCAAAGGTAGAAAGCAAGCTACCAAGTAACACTCTAGCATTTTGTTCCCTCCTTACAATGTATTAAGGCTGGCTAAAGAGGCAGCCTCAGAAGTTAGGAAATCCCCAAACAATGTAATCAATCCTTCCATGCCTGTAGTGAGCAATAAAAGTTTATATGAAACCTACAACACTTCACACTGAATGGCTGAAAAATAGCACACATTTATCAGAATGCCTGAAAACACACCCCATTCTGGTAGAGCAAAGCAATCAGTGAAGCCATTCTTCACCTAAAAGATTTCCATTCTGTTTTGCTAACACACTATATTCAGTATTGATGTGTCTCTGCGTACAGTAAAGAGCAGACTCTGCAGTGCTGGGACAGCTCATTCACATGACAGTGATATCGCAGCCATGCATTGCTCTGGCTGCACAGTGCCACTGGAGTTCCTTTATTAAAGCAGCACCCAACAGTGCTGACAGACTAAAGGAGCTCGTCAGGGTTTCCACTGGAGGACTTCATCTTTTAAGGGGCTTTAAATTTGGTGGTTTTAACATGAACCACAGGTCCATAAAGGGATGTTAAAAGGATTAATTGAAGGTGTACCTTCTAACAGCCCTAATCCAATCATTGTGGATAGGACTGAATTGCAAATGTGGCTGTGATTTTTGGGATTTCCCTAAACAGCAGTGGCAATTGTGGTGCCTGGGGACAGAGCACTGGGCTGGATAGGCTGATGATTGGTCTAGGAATGCTTTCTTACAATCTTCCATAAAGAAATTGCAAATCACATTGGAATCAGATGCACACCTATATCAACATTCAAAATGGCTTTCAATCTTTGAATCTCTCCATTAGAAACATCCATAAAATTCAGCTAAGGAGTTTCAGAGCCTTTTTATTAATTTATTTAGTATTTATCCTTGCTTATCAAATCAGTGATAGTCAACCTGTAAAAGGTACCATCTGAGTTTGGAACACTGGCATATAAATCTCATATTGTTAGTCTTTCTTACCAGATTTTTTCCCCTTCTAGTCAGAAATATCATTAAAAAAAAAAAAGAAAGCCACATTTCATGGCATATTTGCTCTTGGGATTCTGCTTAGTATCTAAAAGTAAAAAAAAAAGGCAGTAAAACAATTTTTTGGATAGTTGACTGAGCACATCAAAAACTTTAAATGCTTCATTCAAGATGAGCTTAAAAAAAAAAAAGAAAAAAACACTACCAAACAGCTCAAGAGTTTTCTTTATAATAAATCCATGGCCACTTTCGAACTTCACAGTTCTCACTGTCCTGTACACAACTCCCACTCAGTACATCACAGCAACAGTACAGATGGAGTTGTGATCTTCTTTACTCCAAAAGCACAGTCTTGTAGCTAAAGAAGGATATCTGTTAGCAGCTCAGGGTCTATATCATAGAGCTGAGCAATTCTCAGTACAGTGGTACATCCCAATTAGACAGGCAATTCGATTCTCTGCTTTTCTCTGCTGCACACTTTCTCCATCAAAAAGGTTCTCCTCATGCAAAACATTCAGCTTTCACTATTGTTTTTGCATAAAATTGATTTAAATAAGCAGACCTGTTTATCATCGAGCTAAAGAGCAGCATAGAACTAGATAGCTTTGCAATCCTTTTGCTTTGCACTACTCTATTTAAAAATAAAAATGTTAAAATTTCCAAAAGGACATTTTAAAAAGTACTAATTGATAATGCAGACAATTGAGATTTATTATACTGATGGGAAAGACAGGAGGGGGGAAAGTCAGCAAAGCAGAAAATACAGCTTTTACCTCTTCTGCAGCATGTTCTACTTGTGGCCAGAGCAGCAGTAAAAGCTGGAGGTTCAACGCACTTTTTAGGATATATACTGAGGCCTCAGAGAAACTGAGACGTGGGTATATATCTGGAATGGGTACTATGAACAGTAAGGTTGTGATGTATGGTTTCATATCTGTGCTAATACATTTTGCTTTCTGTTTGTTGAGGTAGTTCTTTGGGACCTGTGTTGCACCAATTAGGCAAAAAAAAAGATCAGAGGAATGGGATCATACAGGATAGTTTTGACAAAGCAGGCACTGAAAACAAACTTTTGCAGGTCAGAATACACAATGGGCCATTTTCTCCAAAATGTCCTCTGCTCCCACCACAAGAAGAAGTTTTTGGGTTTTGTGCAAAGCCTGTTGGGATTGAAATTCAAATTCTCAAAAAAACCCCAAATTAGTAGTTGGACATTTTTGGTATTGTAACCAATCCCTGAAAACATTTGAATGGTAACTTGAACTGTAACTATATATTACAAGTGTATATTTCTGTCGAGCAAAATGTGGACAATCCAGAAGAACAAGGGGAAGGAGATGTCCATCAGTTCTCAGCTGTCATTCAGTCAATACAGATCTGTGATGTTTTTTGAGCCCTCTCTGGCCTCCAGTTCCACAGCCACTAGGAGGTGTGCTGAATGCATAGGCACACAGTGGTGAAAATCTCAACATCTGGTGAAGAAGGGGTCATGTCTAACATGCAGGGAGGCTCAAGTAGACACAAAGCATGACAGCTAGTGAATCACTGGAGCAGCTCATAGTGAGTAAGCTGCTGTAGTTACTCTGTAGGTTTGAGCAGATCTGTGGCTATCGTCATTTAAACTGGGTGTCAAAAAACGTCTCTGTCTACCCCAGAGCAGTGAGAAATGTAGAGGCAATTCATCATCCTTCCTCCTCACTTCATAGACACTCCCAGATGATCAGACAAACACGAGGATGAAACTGCATGTATACAGATATTTTCTGTAAAATGAGTATGGGAAGAACAGCGTTCCCTGGAGAATATGACCACAGCCTGACTATTTATGCCTGATAGGCATGTTGCTCCTTAATTGTATCTACACAAGGAATAGCAACATTAAAAAAAAAAAAAAAAAGGACAGGCAGATGTTGAAGAATTTTTTGAGAACTGCAGTAAAATTTCTAGCTATCATAACAACTTAGTCTATGTAACCATACTGCCATACCTATACATCAAAATACAACTGGAAGCCTTTCTTCAGCACCCTTTTGACATATAAGCTTAAATACATAAGCACAAGTACACAACCCTGCTTATTTGGGGGACTGGAGGAAAGACTGGCCTTTCTGTTACCCCTAACATTTCAGAAATCTCAAAGGGAGAGCACTTATCTTGTTCTAAGGAGTGATCACTCACTGATTGAGTATTCTCCTGTGCTGCTTGTTTTCTATCTGCTTGACTATATGCCTTATAAGACAAAACACCTGCCAGGGAACATAGGCAATGAATTTCCCCATGTTCTAATTGTGATAACTGTGCATGGAAATGTATTTCAGATTGGATTTGTTTGATGTTTCGATGCCTGTCTTTTTTTTTTTTTTCTTTTCTCTTTGCTGTATGAACTGGGAAAGAGTAGCTAAGGAATATATTGGTTTATATTTCTTTTTGAGTGTATAGTGATTGTAGGAAGAGCTAAACATGAAAAAAAGAATGAAAATAAGCACGAAAGACAACATCCGTTCTCATTTCGATTTCCTGGAAGGAAAGTGCGGTTGGGCAGATGGTGCTTTTTTGTTTTACTAAACTGAAAGATCAGATGTAAATAATATATACAATATAGACTATAAAGATTGTTGAAGGTGAGGTTTCCATGTGCAGAGAACTGCTATATTGTAAAGAGTTTCTCATTCCTTAGTGATATGTTGAAAATTTTTTGGGTTTAGTTGCCTAGTTTTTTTTTTTTTATGTTTCAGTTTGCTTACTGCACCCCCTACTTGCCTAGTCATATTTGTTTCAAGCACTATATTTCAGAGGGTTGAGTTGTATATATCTTAATTCAGGTCCCTTCCACGAAGAGCCATGATATTGTGTCTCTGGTTGAGCGGACAGAGGAGAAAAGCTGGTAATTTGGCATCACGTGAGTCTCAATATTTCTGTCTTGCTATCTTTCTTCATGCCCTGGCTTTATAGTTACAGAAATTTGTTTTCTTTGTTGTCATCCAGTGGGATTGTTACACCTTTGGAGCTCCTTAATTTGCTTTCCAAGCTGGAGCATTAAATATTCTTAAGGAAGAGCAGAGTTTGCATTCTCTCTTATTTAGAAAAGACCTTTATCAAAGAAAAAAAAAAAACAACAAACCTTTTCTAAAATGGTTCAACAAAGTCATAATGCTGTCTTCCTGACCGAAAGGCAGAAAAAGATATTGTGCTGTGACTGCAAAGAAATAATACTATGGTTTCACTCTCAGCCAGAAAAAAATGTATGCTCTTCATTACCCCTCATGTCCTTCATTAGGTTGGTGGGACTCAGACAGAGGACCTGTTCATATTTACACTACATGAATGCTTCAACCAGTGGTAACAAGCTAAAACACTGTTGTGAACATCTTAGTCGGTTATTACCTCTCTGAACCTCCCAGGTCCAAAGTGATCAGCCTGGCTGAACAAAGAGCTTTGGCTGGGGCTCAGGAAAAGCTGGAGAGTTTATGACCTTTGGAAGAAGGGGCAGGTCACTCAGGAGGAACACAGGGAATTCATGAGGTTATGCAGGGAGAAAATTAGAAGAGTCAGAGCCAAAATAGAATTTAATCTGGATACTGCCATAAAAGACAAAAAAAAAATGTTTCTATAAAAACAAAAGGAGGGCTAAGGAAAATCTCCATCCTTTATTGTATGGAGAGGAAAACACAGTGGCAAAAGACATTAAGTGAGGTACTTAGTGCCTTCTTTCCCTCAGCCTTTAATAGTAAGGCTAGTCATCCTTAGAGTACTCAGCTATTTGGGGTAGAAGACAAGGACAGAGAACAGAGTGAAGCTCCCATAATCCAAGGGGAACTGGTCAGCAAGCTGCTATACCACTTAGACACACACATATATGGGACTGGATGGAATCCACCCAAGGGTATTGAGGAAGCTGATGGAAATGCTCACAGAGTATTTTCCATCATTTGTTGTCAGTTGTGGCTAACCAGGGAGGTCCCAGTTTACTGGAAGTTGGCAAATGCCTGGCCATCTACAAGAAGAGCCAGAGAGAGGATCTGGGGACCTAAAGGCCTGTCAGTCTGACCTTGGTGCCAGGGAAGGTCATGGCACAGATCATCTTCAGTGCCATCACACAGCACATACAGAATAACCAGGTGATCAGACTCAGTCAGCATGGGTTTATGAAAGGCAGATCCTGTTTTAACAACCTGATCTTCTATGACAAGGTGACCCACTTAGTGGATAAGGGAAAGGCTGTGAGTGTTGTCTACCTGGACAATGTGCCCAGGTGACCAAGAAGGCCAATGGGACCTTGTCTTACATCAGAACCAGTGTGGCCAGCACGACCAGGGTAGTGATTATACTCAGCAGTGCTGAGGCCACACCTTCAATGCTACGTTCAGTTTTGGGCCCCCCACTGCAAGAAAGACACTGATATGCTAGAGCATGTCTGGAGAAGGGAAATGAAGGGTTGTGGAGCACAGGTCATGAGAAATGGTTGAGGGAGCTGGGAGTGTTTAGCCTGGAGAAAAGGAGGCTCAGAGGCAACCTTATTGCTCTCTACAACTACCTGAAAGGAGATTGTAGCAAGGTGAGCATTTGTCTCTTCTACCAGTTAATGAGCAACAGGACAAGATGAAATGACCTCAAGTTGTGCCAGGGAAAGCTTAGATTGGACATTAGAAAAAAAATTGTTCACTGAAAGGGTGATCAGGCCTTTGAACCAGTTGCCCAGCAAGTAGTTGACTCACCAAACCTGAAGGTATTTAAAAAACACGCAGATATGGTGCCTAGGAGCATGGTTTAGCAGTGGACTTGGCAGTGTTAGGTTAATGGTTACACTTGATGATCCTAAGAGTCTTTTCCAACTTTAATGATTCTATGACATTGCAAACATAACCCCTGTATTTTTTTATTTAACACTAATTTTTCTTACTAACCTCAAAATGAGTACAGTAGAAGGAGGAGAAAAAGATGTCTTTTCAATGAAAGAATAGCACAGTAATCTTCAGGAGAAATGACATACAGAATTATAGAACTTACCTATCAAATCAGAATGACCAGATCTAGGGAAATCAGAAGACATAGCAGCTGCTAAAACTTCTCTATAAACTAGGAGACTGAGGTAAACCAGAGAACTGGATTAAACTAAAACTGACTTCCTAATGTTAATTAAAAATTAGATGCAGTAGGCTACACTAGTTAGCTTTTTGTAAAAATGGCAATGCTGAATATAAACTATGAGACTGATTGCCCTTTTTTTTTTTTTTAATTTGTCTTGATGGAAAAATTCTGCTTATTAACCTGAGAGACCTGCTGATAGTTGTGAAAATTTCGTTGTGAGTTTTTAATTGTTTTACATTCATATCTACTGGAGTCAAGTGTTTTCACAAGAATTTCAGCTCTCAGTATAGAATAAAATGTTTCTAACATGCATTGAAGAAATACAACTTGAAAGTTTGATGAATATAAACTCTAGAATCACTTTAAATAAAGAAGCATATCTTACTTTTTAAGCTATTCCTACATTTCAGAGGCTTTACACGCTTTTAGGGTCCTTTATTTTGTCAGTGTAGGAAGTATGAAAAGAGGGACCAAAGCATGCTAGTGATGTTAATTCTGTATTATCAAAAAAGTAAAAGAAATAAAAGAGAAAACTGCCTCCTCCAGTTGCTCATAGGTAGGTCAGTAATAAATAAATAAAGGAACAAATCAAATAAATAAGGCTCCAAAGAGAGCTTTTAGCAGCTGAGAAAGAAATACCAAAGCCTAGAAGCTTCAGTTCAAATGCTATCATGCATCTACCAGGAGGTTTTGGTGTCCTAAAGATGGGGCAGGTTTGCACATGGACATGTGCTGCTAACAGGTATTGCCAGAAGGAAGTGGGTCGGAGGTGCAAGTGGTGCGGACAGATACACAGCAGCAGCAGCAGCAGCTTCCTGTGAACAGGCAGAGCTTCAGTCAGTTGTTCACTCAGTTTCCCACAGTTAGAAGCTGATGAGCCTGAAACAGTTTGGAGGTGATAAGGCAAACTGTAGTTAAAAAGGAAGGAAAGGCTTGAAACACCTGGGGCCAAACCTCTATCTGCTGTTGATCTCAACTGGAATAAAACAATATGTGCAAGCCCAAGATCTGACTCTCAACCTCTCTCATGCATTCTGAAACCCTCAGAAGCTGACCATGAGGTTTTTTTGGCTTTTCTTAGAGACACCCCAACAAAACACCCACAAACATTGCTGTCCTTATGGACAAATAGTTCTGTGCTGGCAAGATAGAACTCTGTGGATAACTAAAGCACTAGCACACAGGCTCATGGACATTTAAATATGGATGGTACTCTAAAAAAGACCACTTGCAAACAAAAGAGACCAATCAAAGGTTAAATTATGAACAGTTACCAAACAAAATGGAGGCAATATACAGGCCCTGGCAAGCTGCTGAGACTAAAACCTGTTGAACTAGTAACACACCAAATGTCCTGGGGCACCGGAAAGTAAAAAATCTCATATCTGATTTCTCTTTCTCTTGAAAGAAAGACTTCATCATGCAAATCCAGATCTTTTTTTGGTGAGAGGGCCTGGATTGCCACTCTTCATTACTACAGGAGTTGATGTAGAAATCAACACAGTAATGTCTTTCATCTCCTGTATTATAAGAATTCATATTCAATTTTTATTTTTATTTTACAGCACATCCACCCAATGCCTCACAGTGTGATTCCTGGTTGCCTTCATCCCTTAACAATAGCCTTGAAGAGAGATATAGAACATAAAAATAAATCCCTCTTTTTCCCCCTGGTAGTTTGTTTCATCTCACAAACAATAGCAATTCAGCATCTAAAACACACAGCAGTAGTAAGTAGAGTCTGTTGAACACTGTGCTCTTCCTAAAGGTTTTTTTTTTTTTCTTTTGAGAACTGACATACTTAGCTGTTGCACTAAATCTGGGATCTACAAGTTTTGACCAACTGACACCTTTTTGAATAACAGACTAGTATGCTGAAAGCCTTTCCTAACTTACATACAGTAGACTATGTCACTTTTTCTTCTGCCTTCCTCAGGAGTGCAGTATCAGACCACAGGGAACCTTAGCCCTGTTGTGTTTAGCCATTGGCTGTGTGGCCTGATAGTCACTCTAACTGGTGCTTGCTGACTTCTTAGCCACTAGGCTTTGGCTTGCATGTCTGCACAGTGTTTTTCAAGGTTTTCAGTTGAGGGTTTGAATATATACCATATGCATGTTGTTAAGTAGCAATACCCATACAGAAAGATTAATTTTCTACACATGGACTTTAAAATGGTTTGGCCATCATTCCTCTGCTTCTGCATATGAGCCTGACTCATCAAGTGGAGGTCAGTTCTGTGGTAAGCAAACTGTTTCATAAAGTCCCTTAGGGGACAGGTGGCCCAGTGAATGGGCTGTTCAGTTTGGTATAAAAGCAACAAAATCCCATCAGTCTCAGCAGTGATCAGAGCAGCAGAGAAAACAGAGCAATGCATGAAGTGTAGGGATGGAGACATCCAAACTAATCTGACGAGTTTATATTAAGAAAGGATTTGACAGACCTGCTGGGTTCCTACTTAATGCCAATCAAGTCTGAAAGGGACCACTTGAGCTCAGGTATTTATCTCAAACTGATTTGAATTATCCTCACTTCTTGATTTTGAGAGTCCAGAATAGAATACTATGAAGAGAGTGTGTTGACATTTCCTACATAAAACAAAATTAAACCCATTCAAGTCAAGGAAATACATAGTGTAAGTGATACGAGAATCACTTACATTTGAAATCAACAACAGAAATAGAGCTTCATAGGGGCTGTGTGTTTTCTGAAAGTCTTTTGGGAAGTGAAAACTCCATGAATTCTTCTGCATTGCCGCCTTCATAGAAATTAGGATCAAAAAAACGTATACAGGGTATATCATATATATAATTACTTCTTTTTCTGCTCTGTCAGTATAAGCTTTATGTTTCTTTGCAGACATAATGTTAGCTAAAGAGGTCAGGTCTGAATTGTCCTTTTTATTAGGCTAATTCTGCACATATGAAAACTTATTCAAAAGAAATTGTCGCAAATTACTACCAGCACTTAAATGATTACTGTAGAAATCACAGGAAAGAATGATAGTGCTTACCAAAACCTCAAGAAAGTACTTCAGATAGTTTTCCTTTCATTGTCAAGCAGCGAGGGTCAAGTGAACTGTATTATTTGCAAATATCCACCTTCTCAGACTGTCACAAGCAGCTGTAACATACCCACTAGCAGCAATTTCTACTTGGCTCTATCCAGAGGGGAGAAAATTACCAGGACCTGCGTTGTTTATAATTCCCTCAACCCCGAGGGTAATTCTGTTCACCAATTACTTGAAATTAAAGTTAGGTAATTTGACACGTCTGTTTGATACCCGACCACAAACTACCTCTTAAGCAAACCAAAGAGTTGGATAGTTTACTTCCACAATACTCCACAGGATTTCATTATTGCAACCATGACAGGAAAGGAAAAATGAGAAGTTATATAGACTTGTAAATCGCTGGGGCTCGGGGGTTTTTGGTCACTGTTGCCACTGTTAAGAGATCCCAATAGATCTGACAAGGAGGAAGCTGGAAGGCAGTTTTCTTCCTGGAATGAGGGTTCCCAGTCAAACATAGCAAATATAGTAAGAATTGAACAACTAGAAGCCTCCGAATGCAGTGTTTGACAGGCAAAGAAACCTGCTCTCTGTAGTTAGAAGATTTCATACCTTTTATCTTTGCATACAGTTACAACACTACCTAGAAAAGGTTGTACACACGCAGAGAGAACCTACATTATCTGCAGTATGTATTTTTTGATCTCTAGGGCCAGTCATTTAAATTACATAGTTGAATCCTGAGTTAGGTTATACCTAGACTTGGAAATTTTTTTAAAGTCAGGCAAACCTGTTAAACATTTTATTGGTGATGAGTCTGTGTACACTCCATTTCTGTATCTCTTTGTGAGTAACGAATTGGCTGCCAGGTACTGTGACTGAACTGCATGACTCATGGATTCATTTTACAATCTGGTGAAACCAGAGGCTGTTAACACCTATCCTTTGTAAGAACTTTTTACGTATTGTAATTCTACAAATGAACACTTTCTTTTTTCTTTTTTTTTCCTCCTTTTTTTTCTTTTTTTTTCCCTTTTTTTTAGCACAAAAGATTAGACTGATGAAGTTTAAAAAACTGCAAGGTAACTCAAAATTCATTCATATTATACCAAGCCACATACTAAACTGTTCAACCTAACATCTATGAAGTGAGCCTAGTTCTCATTTTCATCAAGGTATATCAGGACTCATTTCAAAGCCTTCATTATATTTAAACATTATAAAACAAGTGAACAAGAAATGCAGAGCCATTATTTTTTACTAGTGAGAAGAGTTGATTTTTAATTGTGTAATCTCATTCTTGTTAGTATAGGTTCCTATTTGGAAACTAGTGCCAAATAAGTAGTGAGTGCTTTATTTTTTAAATCTGAATATGATTACCTTTTCAACCATATTCTGTATTTCATTTTTACTATAGAAGTTGTTCGTTGTCCAATTTCAAGCTGAAAAACTATAAAAGTCCATTTTGACTTTGCTACAGCGGAACTAAAAGATTTTTTTGAACTAAGATTAAATTGATATACCATGAGCTTCTACCATTGTAATAAGACATTAGGAGCATAGTCAAATACTGGGTTTGACTATAAGTGTCCTACTAAAGTAGTAGTCTACTGCAGAGTGCTTTTTGATGTATCAAAGAAATGGTACTATCTTTCAAACTGCATTCATATTCTCCTATCATCAAGGTAAAGTAATAGCAGGACTAAAGCATGATCTTTTTTTACAGTTTCTAGAAGTCAGTGCTATAAGGGATTGCCTAGCCTTGCATTAGGTATTCATGTTTAAATGAACCACAGATAGGCTTTCTAATCTACAGACTCCATTAATCAGATTTTGTCCTTTTCTCTGTCTTTTATTTTTTGGATTCTTTACCCTCTTCCCTGTTGCTATAGCTTCCCTAATGACAGGCTGAGTAATTTCTTTTTTTTTCTTTCCCTGAAGTTGAGATACTCTTACTGGTATAATTTGCAAATGTTTCTGTGTAGTGCTGATGGCCAATGACTCCATCACTCAGTGGATAAATAACATTTTACTTTATTACTCAGGCATGTCACCTCTCATATGGAACATCCTACCTGAAAAGTCTGGGGTTTGTTTTGCAAAAAGTCTTAGTTAATGGACAAAACATCTTTGAACAACTCTTAATATTTATAGTTGTGTTATGACTAGTTACATGGCTCATGAAAAAGAGGGAAACTGAGGAGCAGCACTAGTACTGAAGGGACAGAGATGGACAGTACAAGGAATCAACAGCAGCAGGCGTGGTGTCTAAGACAACATAAGAGAATTTTTGCTTCTTTTTTCATGCGATATTTTGTTTTCCCCTTCTTATTCTAAAAACAGCCAGTTTTCATCCTAGGAATGGTAGAATGAATCCTGACTTTTTGACTTTTTCCTTTGTGTCTGTCTGGGACAAAACATAGAACTCCACATTCATGGAGAAACAGGGGAGAACTTCTAAAAATATTTATTTACAACAAGTGGAACACTACATTTGTTTTGATATTGTAAAAATGTTTCTGTAGAGTAAAAATTTTTTCACTGATCAGTTTGAAATATTGAATATATATAATGTAAAATTTTAATATAGAATAAAATAGAAAGGTTAAAAGGATAAATTTGGAAGACAAAAAAAGCAGAAATTAATTTTTTTATTTTGATTTTAAATCACTGAAATATTTCTCTTAAAATATCATTCAAATCAACATGTTTTTATCAAATATTTAAAACAATACTCTTCTGAAACTAGTTTTTTATCAACTCTATGCAGAAAACGTTATTTCAATTATTTTTACCATAAATTCATGAAAGATGTTACTAATGACAAACTTGTTGCTAATGGAAATAACCAGCTTGACTCTTTTGAGAACAATAGGTCCTCCCCACAGAGCAAACAGATAACAGGATAGAGTAGCCATCTTCAAAAGTGTTCTTCTATGTCTGGGAATGTTTAAAATTGGACCAGCAAATAATTAGGGAAAGATCTAAGTAATCCCAGTGTCTTCTCCTTCTAAATGCAATCTGTAAGGATTTTAAGGGTGGTCCAGTAAATTGTGTTACATGTTACATGGGCAAGCCAAGACTAAATTAAAAAAAAAAAGAAAAAAGAATTAAAAAAAAAGAAGGGAGAGAAGAAATAAGTCTCTCACACAGGTGAAAGGTAAAGGTTATTATGTTAAACTTTTCTCCTACTGAGAGTTACCAAATGGACAGACTTCATCTGCAGAAATTGTTACAACTGATTGAAATTTTACAGAATTGGTCTGTAAAGTAAACTCAGGGATTGAGAAAGTTGATTCATCTCTAAAGCCGCAATGTCCCATTTTCTGAGGTGGCCAGCCAGTGCAACACAGAAGAGCAAGGTCTTAGAACACTATGCCGATTTACATTCCCTTATTCCTTTTAGTGTCAGATAATAGTTGGTATCCATCTGTGCTGAGTCAGTTTATAGTGCCTATGCATTATGAAACACTTCCTCAGCTACCCGGCTTCCTTTACCCACTTTTAGATGCACAGATCGAGTTTTCTAAAATTCTTTTTTTTTTGTCACACTGAATCATGAGCATCAGAAGCACAGGCTTGAGCAGCTTATATTGTGCACATAGTAACAATGGTTCTAGATACTGTATTCAGTATAATAATAGTGGATGCTGATATTGGCTCAGTTGACACTGTATGTTGCCAAAATGAATTGTCACACCAGAAACAGAAAAAGAAAAACTGGGAAGAGGTGTGAAGAAGGAACCTTCTGGCCAAATTCAAATCTCAAGAATGCTATTATCAGTGGGGCATATCACTGAGAGACTAAATGGATCTGCTTTGGAGGGCTTCTAAAGTAGAAATGACCAGAAAGGGATGCTGGGCAGCACTTCTCTGAATGGTGCTTCTTCTACAGCTCACATTCTCTAAGTCCTGGCAAATGACAGTGAACACAGGGTGGCCTGGTCTCACTCTCCTGTTTCACATTGTTCTTACATGTAGCCCTATTTTGCCTGCATAAATAGGGAGGAATTTCCAGTTCCATGGAGATACTACAAGTTTAGTCATGAAGATAATTAAGTCCTTTGGGCTTGAACTACCCAAATATTTCATACTTGAAAGAAATTCAGATACGGCTTTGAATGTCTGGACTACTGCCATCTACACAATTTGGATTCATTTGAGGTTTAAGATTAGTTCCAAATTTCTCTCCACATCAATTAATCATTCAGATATTTACTATTCTTATCACTTGTATTATAGAATGGCTAGAAATTCTAAGATACGGTATAGCCTACTTCTGCCGACACACAAAAACTTGTGTCAGTCTTTTAAAAACATCAAATCTAATCAGCAAAGATTTAAAAGAAAAAAAAAAAAGAGGTGGAGAAAAAAAAGTTTTATTATTAACATCTTTTTTCCAAAGAATAATAGAAAAATAAGAAAAGCCTAGTCACTTGTCCAAAAAAACCTCATGGAATATCAATGGTAGAGCTGGAGAAGGGCTCTGTGACTGTTGTGTGTCTTCCAAGGCAACCAGGAGAATTAGTTAGTGTACACTTTATCCTAAACATTTTGCAGCAAAAATTATTTCTAACTGCTATTGCTCATTGCGATTAAATGAAAAGATATCTAGACTTTCCAGAACTTTTAGAACTCAAATATCCAAATAAATATAATCTCCATAAATGATGGACATTAACAGAATACTAGGTCAGATCCTAAGGAACTTAGAGAATGTAGGTACCTCCTGGTACTGCTGTGGTGGGCAGATAAAAGTGACCTCTCTACAGAAATAGGGACACTTGCTTAAAATCAAGCTTAAATGTCTAGAGACTTTTGAAGCTAAAGAGAAAGGCAGATAAAGAGTTACATTTATCTCCAGGATTAGAGAGCCTCTGGGAGGTATCTGTCTGGCCCACACTCTTAGCTGAAGTTTGTAATTTTACCTATATTTCCAGGTAGAATTACTGGGGCTCATTCTTAGGGCTTTTTGTTGGATTTATGCGGTGACTTTTAACTACTGAATATCAATCATTCGTATTTACCAAAAATTTACCTGACGGTAACACTACCTTGCTTAAAGCTTACTTTCTGTTGTGTTGTTTTACCATTAAGAATTCTCAAAATCAAGTGAGGAATCTGAAAGTAGAACTGCTACAATTGTAAACAGATTTCAAATCTTCACTTTCCTTCCTGAGGTTTGACTTTTTTGTGTCTGTATGTGTGTGTATGTCTGTATAGGGGAGGGTGGAGGGTTCAACATGACCTGCGGTAAATATTATCAAATGAAATTTAATTAACAGCTCTGATGAGATACCAAGAAAGATTGAAGCTCACCTCCCAAAACTGTATTAGTTTGCTCTTCCTGTTGTAAAAAAACCCTGTTTTGCTGACACTTCGGAAATGATTATGATGAGTAAAAAGATACTTTATTTGCAAGGGCAATTTTGGACTAAGTTTAGTCTATATTAAAGAGCTGAAGTGAAACAATAAAGAAAAATAATTTGAATGAAGGTTCTGCACTGAATTGGGTTTATTTTGAAACTCTTATTACTTCAGCGCCTGAAATAGAGCACAAAGAGCTTTGACTTTTCTCAAAGCTCTGCAGAACAGAGGAGACATCTTAAGATGATGTTAAGTGCAGCAAAACAAGCATAATAGTCATGCAGTGAGGGGGGGAGGGGGGAATGGGATAAAGAATAAAAAATTAAATTAACTTTGCCAAAATTTCTGTAAATAGCTCTAGTAGAAGTTAGCTGTCATGTGGAAGGCACATTCCTGACGTTGGGCCCGGGATATTCCCATCCTGTGTCGGAAATGTCTTCTTATTAAAAAAAATGAGAAAGGCTGGGAGATGCAAATTAAGTATGGGAGATGCAAATTATGGTTTATGTATTTATATGCATAAAAGTTCTTCTAGAATGGTACATTTTTCTGTTGATTTGTATTGCACATGATTGGAAATAACTGTAGTAGTTTATATACTAGCATGGTAATGTTAATTTTAAGTCATCACAGTTAGTAAATGTGTATATTGGTACGTATACACCTTTTAAAAGTACTGTGTGTTACTTCATCAAAAGGACCAAACATTTATTGGATTAATATAATTTAGGTCAATCATAAGCCATTTCCACAACATAATTGCAAAAATCCAACTGAAAATTGATTATAACTTTATTATGGACTTAAGTCTATACCTCAGCTTACTGAAGCCTGGATACCTTTCAAACCTATCTTCCTAATATGGTGAACATAGATAACTGAAGTGTAGCTTTCTGTTACAAACAGTTTTTTCAGCCCTCTAACAAATGCCTAAAGTACTTAGAGTGGAATATGGATAAATCATTTGCCAACTCTCTCTTTTGTTTTTCCCCCATAGACTAAAATTCAGTCCCAAACTAATATACATCCATATTTTACCATTGATCAGTGTTATACCAAAAGGACTGAAAGGTATAATTTGGATCACTTATATTTAAGACTGCCAAATGAATACCTTTCAATTTTTTTACATAGGAAAATCTTCTGAAGTGCTATGTGATTCAATTTTCTCTGTCAAAAAAAAAAAAATCAAACTCAAAATTATCAACACCCTAGAAACAGGTTAGAGTATGTCTCTGTCATAAATAGTAATGTTATTTACATTACTTGCTTATCCTCCTAGTCCAGACTGTAACACTTTGGTTTTGACTGATATTTTTATAATTTCCTACTTCTCTAGTTTCTCTTTCAGCAATGTTTACCTAATTCATTACAAAATGAAAATATAAGAAAAAACTTCAAAGACGTTAAAAAGTACTGTCCACCAGGTTTGGAACTGAAGGGATTCTCTCTCCTTACAAGATTAAATATGCCCAGATGAGTCCTATGACTACAAGCTGAGTCCCGCTAGTTTTGAACTAATCATTTGCAAAATTGGAGGGGGAAAAAAAAAAGGGAAAAAAAAAAGTAAGACAGCAAAAAAAAAGGCTTCTGCTAGGTGAGCCACAGCAGGGCAATTAAGATGATATGACAGAGGTAGACATCTGCTCCTAGACAGATACAGTTCCACTGATGCTATCGGTAGTTGCAATCCTTCCGAGAGATAAACACCATGTGAGAGCAACGCACAGAAGGAAATGCCACACTGAGAAAGTGGTGATCGTGTGGCCCCTGTGGTCTGAGAAAGAGAGAGAGGCAGCAAGAGAAAAAGGGAGGGGTGTCATGTGGGGCCTATACCAGGGACATGCAGGTGATAGAAGTCTGTAGGACAAGCATGCATCAAAATGCAAAAATGGGAGATGTGTGAGAACTGACACTGGAGGGGAGCAGAATTACAGTAAACATGAGAAGCAGAACAAGACCAAGAAGAAAGGAGATGGAAAACATAAAGTGAATCTATACTGAAATTAGGAAAAAAAAAAAAGAAAAAGAGAAAAAGTTCATTAGTAAATTATTTATTCTCTCAAATTTGAAGGCTTGAAGGGTTTTTCAGAATTTCAAACACATATTCAGGTTCATCACAAACTTAATCTGAACTATGCTCCCCAAAGCAGGTGATCACTTGCTGCTATTTCATGTTACTGTCACAGTGATACTCAGACACAGCAGAGGTAGTGTTCCCACTTTGCTGTCAGGTGCAGCTAAAGCCTAAAGGAGGATGTGGTATCTCCTCCAAAAACTTTCAAGTCAAGCACTGACCCTGTTCAATATAGGCCAGACTTGAAGCAACAGTACACTACATAGCAAGTTCCACGGCCTCATCAGGTGCAAGTTTTCTAAAGTTAAGGCATGTCACCTCCAAACATCACTGGCCACGCCGCTGACTCTTCATGTTGTTTGTCACTGAGTTCCTTGTGTGGAGAATTTGGTGGTTCTCCTCTGATGCCAGGTGTTCAGACTCCCACCAAAACAGAGGGAGCATCCTTCCTATCTCTCTCCAACTTTCCTACTGGTGAGAAGGCTTAATATTCAGTTGATTTAAGAAATTCTCCCAATTAAGGAAGCTCTCTAGAAAACTCACAAGAACTCAAGGACAAGCAGTTTGCAGAGTTCACTGGCCAGAAGTGAATGCAGAAATACCCTTCTGACAGCAAGCCCTCTGGCTCACTTGCTGGGCTATCTTCCAGTTCTGGGCTGGACCTGGGGCTTGGTTTACATCAACATAAGCTGAAGAATTGAAACACTAAAGTGTCATTTTGTCTTGTGTTGGAATCTCAAACCAATAATTACAAGTTTTCATAATGTCTGTTATAATAATTCTTCAGCCTGGTTACCCTGTGGTCTCATTCTTTAAAAAAAATATTTCTCTATCTGGAAAGGAGAGAAAAATGTTAAAACAGAAGAGCTTAATGTCAAATCAAAAGGCGGAGGGAATCACAAGCCCTTGTGCAACATTGTGCTTTGGAGATTTTTTAAATTGCTACTCCTGAAAGCTTCTTGCCAGGAAAACCTGACTGAAACTTTCTGTTTATCTGAAGAGGGTAGAACTGGACTTAATGTCTTTAATGGGCAATTCTCCTAAGGCCTGACTCTGCTACCTTGACTCAGTTCACACCCCAGAGAGGGTGACGAATTTAGATGATGCTTCTGTCCACTAGATGCTCATAAGCAGACTGCATTTATCTCCACTGTAGTCATTAGATAAAAATGTACAGTAAAGCTTCCTGTTTTCTTAACTGCACTTTTGTCTTCCTTATTGTACACAGAGTGAGCATGAACATCTGAGTGATGCAGCTGTTGGTTGTTGATTACTTGGCTGTTTTGATTTTTTGAGATTCTTACGTGTACCTTTCATTCTACATCTTTTAAGATTCACATTCACACATGCAAGCATCAACATTTCTTTCTGAGACATGTTCTGGAAAAATTTAATTTTTAGAGTATTTTCAGGAAGTGAAAAGAGCAGGAAGGGTAGAGTTCTAATGTACATGACTCAATGAATTTTAATTTTTAAGAATGAGCAGGAGATTGGATCATTGTTTTATTAAAATTCACCTAGATATGCATAAAAATATCAAAACATGAACAGTAACAGTATCAGCAAAGAACAGAATTCAGAATGAAATAATTTCTGGACACTAGATCTGTTAATGTAGCTTTGTTTTTCCAATTTATTGACTCTTGAGGAATGCATTCTGTGTGCCTAAACCTGCAATATATGCTTTATTTATAACTCTTTTGAGTTTATTACTTTGTTCCTACTTTTCTGCCTTTTTTTTTCTTTTTAGAAATGCAGATTTCTAAAAAACTCTGAAATATCAGAGTTTTGGGGGGAAAAAAAGGAGTTTTAGTATAACAAAGAAGCACCCTCTCTTTCTCTAAGTTTGCATTTCTTAATGCAGAAATATATCTGGTTTTAAAAAAAATCACATGGATGTATTAATAAGAATATTTTAAATGTTGGGGTTTTTTATATTACATTATTCGATTCTAACCCATTGGGCGACTCTCATACAGCAGACTGTCATTATGACTGTATTTTGCCTTTTCACTGGAGTCTATCACTTGAAAGACCATCCTAGCTATGCTTTGCAAGCTTTTTTATCTTTTCTACCTTGCTAGAGGCATTATTAGGGCAGCTCACCTTTGACCAACCGGGCAGATGAACATTCACCCTCTGGAGCCAGTACTATTGCTGTTTGGTAGATCAGCTCTCAAATGGTACTGAACTGTGACCTCTTCCTCTGTTCAAAGACTAAATACATAAACTTGAGTTTCCATTGGTGCCAAGCCTGGGAACCTGAGTTGTTCCCTAATCCCAGGTCTCACAGCCAGCAGCACAATGGGCAGCTCACCATGCCAGCCGGCCAGCCTGAAAGAATGTCTTTATTCTCTCTTCCTCAACAAATTGCTTATTGTTTGGCCCACAGGCTGCTAGACCTTGTGAACTGTCCAAAACTTTATTGCTTTTCTGTTAACTTTCTTCTTTTTTCCTTTTGATTTTGCTTACAAATAAAATTAATTTCTATTTTCATTTCTTAGTTATCAAATTCTAAAAGATATCTGCTTCTTTTAATCTTTTTCCAAAGTATATCTGCCTTTTGGAAGCCTGCAGGAACCACAGAAATTATACAGGCTCTGCAGGTTTAAGCTCTTTAGAAAAAAGAGTTTGTGGGAATGTTATTTTACTAGAATCCAGTGCTCAATATTACATAGAGAAAAATGGAGGTAAAAACTTGAGAACATTTCTAAGTTTCCAAAGATCTATAGCATTTCTCTGCTTTTTGGCCTCATCTTCACTGTAGCTACGGTGTGCCCGTTCCATAAAGAGTGAGAGTAGGACAGATTACTTATTTTGGGGCATTATGTTTTGGAGTTGTTCAGGAGCAGTTGTCTTCAGAAGTTAACGCAGAGTGACCAAGTCAGTATGTTATTTATCTCTTGAGCTATTCTGAAGCACCTTTTTTCTTCAGCAGAAGTTTCTGGGAATGTGGTTGCAGGATAATCATTTTGCAAGTCAGCACTAGGCAGAGCATTGGCAAGATATGGCTGATATTGCAAAATCCAGGTAGAATTACCCTGGAAAAAGAAGAGCTTCTCAGGTGTGACCCCACCATATGAAGAGAGGAATTGCTTCATAAACATGGCCAAAAACAACACAGGACACAGGGAACCTCTGTTCTTCTCCCTCATCTCAGTAATCCTGTGTTTACGTGTTCACATGTTCAGTGGGAAACCATGTGCCTGTTCCTAGATTGGGAACTAAGAGAGGAATACCCTTGTGACCAGTAAGATCGGTTCTGATCACCTGGGGAGTGCTAATTAAGATCAATTTAAACACTCATGCACTTCTCAACCGTTTTTGCACACATTGTTTAGGAAAGACGACAGAAGTACATACCTTTCTGGAGCCATACATGATCTAAGAATCACCAAATATCTTAAAAGTGCATGTGTGTGTGTGTGTGTGTATGTGTATGTGTGTGTCTGTATATATATATATATATGTATGTGAAAAATTTAATACCCTTTCAAGTATGAGAATGGCAGCACAAGAGTAGAAGAATTGCAAAACTAAAACGTCCACATTAAGCTGATATATGGTACATACCGGATGATATATATACTGCCTTATTGTTCAGTTGTGGCTCAGGAAGCTAAATGCATAATTTAAGATATATGTATAGTCTAAGGGTCAAATGCTGTCAGTTACACGAGTGTAAATCAAGAGCAATTGCTCCGAAGCGAGTGAAGTTGCAGTACCCTGGATTTACACAAGTGTTGCTGAAAGCAGAATATGAGTCAATACGTGTCATCAATACAGCTGAGTTAGTGGTACTGAGGGAATTTTATGATATGCATGCACCTAAATCCTTCACTTTTTTTTTTTTATGTTTTATAATATTACATTTTATGTTTCCATTTTTGTCTCTGTTTTTAAAGGAATAAGGGACTCAAATCCTGATTCTATAAGTGAAACATCCACCTCCTTCACCTACCAAACTTTTTCAGACTCAGTTCATAATGACATGACAAACACCTCACATTTGCAGAGAGATTACTTTACTTACTTACTTACATTTAAGGCCAGTCTTAATTTACGTAAATACATAATTCTGAAACTCAGCCAGAATATTGCTAGGCTGGCTGGCTGGCTGCACGTAGAAATGCATCCTTGTCATTCACTCGATTCTGTTATCAGCTGTACAGGCTGCACTGAAGGGTCAGGAAGCAAAGTTTCTTAGACCTTTAGAAAGTAGGATCTGGATGCAGCAGGAAGAGTCAGGAAAAGTTGTGGACCCAGCTGAAGTGAGTGAGTGTGGAGAGCTGGCAGCTGAAGGGAAAATCAGCTTTGTTAAAAGACCCGGAGACAATTTTCTTCACTGATGTTTCCTCATTATTTTATTGAGAAGTTCAAGGAGAAAAAAAAAAGGTTTTGCATGGGACATTGATTGCAAGATACAGCACAAAAAAAAAGAGGTATAAACCCTCATAATCTGTTGGGGAACTAGCAGAGTACCTGTCAGATACACCTGGCCTTCAATGACCTTGTTTTGCATGGAAAAAATATATGAGTTTCTGGGTTGAGAGGAGGTTTTTAATTCTGGAAGGAGGTTATATGTTAAATATATGGTAACAGTCTATTCAATAATAGAAGTCAAGTCCTTTACTTGTGGAGTCAGACTATGGTATTCTATCACATAAAATAATGCCATTATTTCTCTAGTATAATTTTAAATAGAATGTATTATTTTAAATCACTTTTTTATTATATTCTTGAATACCTAGAAGGATTAAAAAATCTCAAAAGTAGATTCCTCAGTATTCACATAATCAAAAATGGCTGAATTAATTTGAGACATATTTACAAAAAAAAAAAAAAAAAAAGAAGCCATTTCAGATTACAGTGATCAACTGCGGGTGCTTAGTGCTTCAAAAAAACCTGAACAAATGTCTATATGTGCTCGACACACACACACTGCCTTAGCCAGTTAGAACAATGTGTAGGTATAGATTTGGCAGGATTGTTTGATCCCAAAAGGGTTCCTATAAGAAAAACTTCTCTTTCAGAGAAATGATCTCTCTAGAGACCCATAGTGATGATACAATAAGCTGGAGTTGCTATTATTAAAAAAAAAATTACTACTTTTTCTGAGTATGTTTCTTTTTTTCCCAGTGGGATTCTGATTCCAGACACTCAACTAGCCTGATATCCACTGGGAAAGTGATGACACCATAAATTATTTAAAGGTTTGAAAACCATGAGAACTACTGTATATAACCAGATTGGATTGACTTTTAACTCTTTTGATTAATAATACATAAAGCCTCATATATGTGAATTGGTTGAGTGCTAACCTGTTAACAAAAGGAGTAGAAGGGATGAATCCTAACATTTCTCATAAGTTATTCTACTTAACATATTGGCCAAACAAAACAAACAAATGGAGTGTTCTGCCTTAGTCTTATACCTTTAATGCATCATCAATATTTCATGACTACCTAATGTCTCTATATATCTGACCAAACATGATAATTTGATCACCTAGTTTACCAATTTCAAATTTCCTGAATGCTTTCTCCTTCATTCATCAAAACATGCAACTAGAAAGTAGAAAGAGCTTCAATATTCTGGTTTGTGCTTTGGTTTGTTTGGGGTTTTTTAACTTTCATTTCAACAGTACTAACTACTTACAAGTGAAAAAAAAATATATTTTGATCTTCAGAAAGAAAGCACGGCTAGAATTTCCTCAGTTTATGACATTTTGTGCTCAGCAGCAGCATGGGAGTATATATGTATGCTGCTTCAGAAAGATTTCATGTTCTACTCTTCCACTGCTGGCTCTGTTTTAATTATTGTCCAGTTTCATAAGTTTTGGTCTCTTTCATGCTGCTTTGGGTGGAGCTCAGAGAAAAGAAGTGTTGTTTTTTTTCTTTCCTCCAACTACAGAAAAAGGTGCATGGGACAGTCTGCACTTCTAAGCACCAAGAAAAAATCTACAGGAGACAGATTGAATGCTGTTCTTCCAAGCCGTCCAACCTACGCCCGATAGGAAACAGGCTGTTTGGGGTGACTTCAGTATAGTATATTAGTTGACAATAACAACTGCTGTTTTTTCTGTGCAATAGACAGGTCTTATCCCTCTGGATTATTTTCTATTACCCCAACCGTAGCTTGATCCCTTAGATGTTGGATCAATAGGATGTTCCTACATCCTTAGAGGTAGGAAAAAATCTTTACTTGTTTCTCTTCAGTCGTTCCTGAGCACTTATCTTTTAACCATGTAATTCAACTCTCAGTTTCCTTCTGCACTAGGCACTGACTTCCCCTCAACATGCAAAGTGTCCAGCCAGAGAAACTGTGATCAATTCTTTTTGCCTTTTGACGTTCCCATGGAGCCATCCCTTCTTGGTCCCTTTAATGACAAATATGCGTGGCTGCCCATGGCCCAATTTCACATATTAGAGCTCCTGTGCTAGCAGGCTAACTGCCATCCATCCTCTGTCCTGGGCCACCAAATGATGCCTCACCTTATTTTTAAAATGCTAAAATCTATGCAAGATTAAACACTGCATAAAGGAAAGAACATTTCAATTCAAAGGCACACCTACAAATGTTTTCACTCCATCTTCCTTGATTTGATCATTTATTTTGGTGAGAATGAATTTGTTATAATACGGGCAAGAAATGAGGTGAGAAAGAAATGAGGTTCAATCTCTTAGTAAAATACAAACTACAGAAAATTTTCACAAATTATACCTGAATTAGATCTCATTTATGACACCAATAATAAATGTAAATTATTTACCAACACTTATTAAATCTTAATGGTTCCCATCACCTGTCTTTCAAATACACAATTACTATGGGGAATCTGTTGCCATATTCTGTTTCCTTTTCTGACTTTAAATATTACCCAATTAGTTCATCGCTCCCTAAAATATAATGAAACTATATTCATATTCTATTAAAAATAATAAGAATCTCACCTATAGTTATTTTATATCCATATCTCTTTTTTTTCCTCATACCTGCCATATCAATAGCAGTGTAGGCACATTACTTTGTTAGCTGTCATGGTTGTACACACCACTTGAACAATCTATTCCTGTTCTAAAATAAAATTCTAGCTAGAGTGTTATTTTTGCACATTTTCTTACTGCATTTTAAGGTCTAACCAGAGGACTGAGACCAGAATACGACTTAACCAGAATAGCAAGTGTCCTTCCCATAGTATCTTTCAGCTGTCATTAAAAAAAAGAAATCCACATTTGTTTTCTTTTCCATCTGGGATTATGTGACAAAATGATCTCCTGCATCTAATCAATTATTTTTCTTCTATATCTTTAGCATTTTCCTGCAGAACTATTTGCAAGTGTAACAGAAAGATCCTTTAGAGATAATCTGGTGATTATTGCAAATTCAACCTTGGATGCTGTAGGCATTAAAAGATGAAAATTGCCTGAAGTCCACTGTTGTACAACAAATCTGTACCTCTGGACTCCTGTCCTGAGGTGAAAATGCAAACCAGAGAGATATTTAGAATCATTTTGACAGTTCATAAAATTAAGCAGGGATTAGGGATTCTCTCAGAAATAAATAAATAAAAACTATAATGCCACAGGGCCCAAACAACGTTAATCACATCTCCTTGCAACAGGTATTACTGCAGCCCACTTTTGGGAAAAAAAGAAGTCATATAATTATTTCTGGCATGTATTTAGCACTGATGATGCCAATTTAAAAAACTTAGTGAGTTCAACAATTTAATACAAATACGTATGATACATACACACTCACAATTAATGTTTAAACTACTCATCCAGTTTGTTTATACAGTTATAGGTTCCTATAGAAATTTTGTATATTTGTGTATTCTATTTTCTTTTCGATTTTATGGATTAGCCCTGATAATAAAAACACTTGAATATATGCTTAACTTTACATAATGAGAATGTCTTGCTGATTTTAGGATAACTCCCGATCTACATGAATTTAAGCAAAAGTCTAAGAGTCTACTGGGAATGTAATCTGTGGTGCCAGTCATTTGAAACACACATTTAATAAGAAAAAAATTGAAATAACTGCAGCAGACATAGATGGTTTTAATTCCTGCTGCGTTTGCTGCAGGTAAGCAGCAAACATGGCTAAAAGGAATTCATAACAAAAAAGTGTACAGCTGCACGGAAATACATTTGGGGTGAGCATGGAGTTTTGCAGTCACCCTCCCAAAATTCCCCACCCACCTCACAGGCTTTTTAGTAGTTAAAAATATTTCCTTCTGTTTTTCAAAACCAAGAGGCAACATTTTGATACTAAGCAACAGTTAAGTTCTCATACATTTTCCTTTCTGGATGAAAAAACATTAATATATTGCATTTACACAGGCTTTATAACCAAAGTTTCACTGCATTAGATTAGGAACATGTTTCAATATTTTTGGAAAATATTCAAGTTAATTTAACATGTTTCTAACAAACCAAAATTCAAAAAAATTTTTTTTTGATTGCTTTGTTGTTTTTTTTTTTTGTTTTGTAACTTTAAAAAAAATAGTTGAAAGCCTAGAAACATTTTTCAAGTTTGACTTTATGCTCAAATTTTTGTCACTGAATTTAAATACTGAATTTTAACTACAATTTTTAAATCATGTAAATACTGCTTTGTAATAGATGTTAACAAAACATCACAATTCAAAATAGAAGCAAGAATAACTCTTTACATAGTACAGTTTGGATATTTGAATTGTAATTAATTTCCATCTTTAAAAATTTCTTCTGAAAATTATTTTCCATCCCACTTTAGTCCAGAATGCTGACTGGAGCTGGAATAATACATCACACAAATGTTGATTTAAATATTTAAACAAATTCACTTACTTTGGATTTACATCCCCTTTGGGCTCTACTTTCCATGAACACTCTGATAAATAAACTTACTGTAAGGAAGATCTGCTGGGAGGACAAATTATAAACAAAAATTGAAGAATACATGTGGGATATGAATTTTTGAATTCTAATCATCAATTGTTGCACCAGCAACTAAAGCTGGACAATAATTCCATGCTACATTAATCTTCAGGACTTCATGTCTAGTTTTGTTTGATTTGCTTTTGCTTCTTTTTCTGAAGAAAACACAAACCATTTAGACCAGTTTGGAGAAAATGCCCACATATGTGAGTGTACGTCTGTGTACCACAACCAGGGATACTAAAAGACACAGACTGAAGTCCTTTCTCAACATGAATCACATTTTACTAATTTTTGTCACTGATTTGCAGCTGTGATTACTCAGAGTCAGCTAGAGGAGGAACCTGATCCTGGGCTTTCCATGTCCAATGCCACCATTAAACCATAGGGTTTTCAGCAAAACCAAAAAGTCTATTTCTCTCCTTCTAATTCTCCAAAAAATTCGGATGAATTATAAACGTGGCTTTCAGAGTTGAAAGGGCTGAGAAAAACATCTCCTGTCCAACATGTGGGTATTGAATAACCACCACTCCCAAGGTGAGGTTGGGTTCCTGTCCCCTCTCAGGTTTGCAGGGGGAAGTCCTGCAGCAGGGCTCATCCCTCACTAGTCGCTGCCGTTGACGCCTGCAGAGTGAGCCCCGGGGCACCGATGTGCCAGAACATCCCTAGGGACTCCCAGTCACACCACGTGGTTACTTCGACGATCATCCTGAAGAGCCAAGGATGGCTGTTCCTGTTGAAATATAGCTTTCATCTAGAAGGAAGAGATCAAGAAGAGATATAGGAACTAAATGTTACAGGGAAAGCGAGACTGGTCTGAGCTCCACGTCGCTGTCAGAGCTTGCACACAGCAACCTCAGGGTTGACAAGCTTTGAGGACAGACAAAGAAAGAGAAGTTTCGTCTCTTCTCCCCACAATTTCCTCTGTCTGGGCTGGGTTCCCAGAACAAAGAGCCTTTTCACTGTGGCCTCATAGTGAGATGATGCACCATGATGCAAACAGTACTGCTGTTTGCCACTCACTGCACAGCCCCATCCAAGTCATGATCATGTCATTCAGTTTCAATCCAACCAACATAAGCTCTCAGTTTCATGGGGAAATTCAAATGTGTCTGACCCTAACGCCATACAACACCCCATAAATGCAATATAAAGATCATGTTTGCAAACAGAGGGTTTTTAAAAGGAATAAACAGGGTATAGATTTGTGCATGTGTCCGTGTACAATTCTTTTGGTGTCCCTACTTGTAAGGAGAGGCTTAAACAAGGTTTCCTTTTGGATTTTATCACTGATTGGTCAAGTAGCAATAGCGCCTTCAATAAGCAGACCTTCACTTTTGACAAAGCAGCTGGCAAATGTCTAGGTAATTTTAGCCAGAAATTGCATCAATAGCAAGTTCTTCTTCTTATAGACAGCTGGAAAGTGAGCTTTGATTTATTTTTATTTTTGTCCTCAGAATAATGGTTTCTTACTAACTTATGTCAGTGGTCAATAGCATAACAAATCCTTCATCATGAGAATGTGTGTATCACTTTTCAGCAAGTCCTGGCCTTTTGAGGTGAAAAGATATACTGCCACTTAGTTTCAAATTGACATCTCTCCTGGTTGCCAAGGCAAGTTAATTTGCAAATCAGCATTTTGCATGAAGCTTTTAAGCCTATCCAGCTAGGCAATGGCTGCCATTGCTGTGTAATTAGTGTCTAAAGCACTTGAAATTACATTATTAAAAAAAATAAAAATCAAGAAAGTTCAGTGATTTTGTTCTGTACATGGTCAGACACTGTGTTGCTGACTGAATGGAAAATCTGGATTTAGAAAATTACAGCAAGGCTCCAATCTGATCGTAAAGGAATGAAGGATGTGCATGTAATGACATTGGCAGACTTGAAGTGAGAAATGTTAGTTTCACTGTTCTTCAGAAAAAGAAAATACACCCCCCTATAATTAATTCACAAACTGCCTGACTTAGATACTACAGAACAGTAGCAAGTGACAGTTAGAGGAGGAGAAGGTAGTCATTGCAATTGGATTCACATTCAGTTCAGGCAGGGTTTTTTTGAGCACAGAAATCAACCTGGAAATGGCCTAAATTTCAGATTTTTACTTGAACACTGTCAAAACTTGCAAACTTTCTGATTCCTATTTTGTTTTTTGAAGGCAGAGAAAAGAGAGAAACATGTTTTGAGGGAAGTGTTCTTTTTTGAAGATACCTTTCGGTTTCAAGTTCATCCATCTTTAAAAAAAGTCTTTGTTTTTTGGACTCCTGACTTTAAATAAATTAAGTACTGATGAAAAAAAGGTGGATGTGGAAAAAAGAAAGAAGGGGATATTCCAGAAGATAGTCTATTGAAAAGAGAGACAGGTGGCTGGAGAGAAAGAAACAAAAAAATTCCATACATTTTGTGGTAGACTAAATGTATTACACATATTTTGATTTCTTTACATTGACTTTTTAAAACCTTATTTAAAAATTTCCATCCTTTTCTGTCTATTTGGTATTTTTTCTGATGTTGGTACAGAAGTGGCTTTATATTTGACTTCGCTTGCCACTAAATCTCTATCAAATAGATATTACAAATATTACAGTCAGCTCATTAAAGTGACAGGACTCACACGAGTATCAAAACCCATCCAGTATCTCAGTTTTCATGAATCTGAGGGCCTTTCTAGCTGCCTTTACTAGCAAATAGCCTTGCATAATGAGAAACTCTGGATGAACACAGGCTGTGTAAAGCCTCTGAAGCAGAAATCAGGAGAAATTTCCCCTTCTATTGTTTTATTTGAACTTGACACACTTTAATGAGGTGAGGTGGGGGGAGAACTTGCAACACAAGTATCACAAGCATCTGTCCACTAATTCTCCAGCACATATCTGGTAGCATAATACTGGGCTATCAGCATGAGCACAAGCAGCTACTGTAGAGCAGCTGACCCACTGCACATTCATAGAGACATTCGTATAACAGACCTCTTGATAAGTTTTCCATTTGTCTGGAGGTTTGGTCTCTGCCTATTCTCTCCTTGCAGTCTCATAAATTATTTTGTTTGAGGTGTTTTTTGTTGTTTTTTTTTTAAATATAGAATTCTTTGTCGAACTAAATCCACAGCTCAAGTGAGACGTAGAACATCACGAAGAGTGACTTGGATCATCTCCAGGGAAGCCAATTAATACAAATACTGTAAAAAAGAGTAGAAACTGAAGAAAACTGGGGCCAGGCTGTCTTTCATGTGGACATTTTCCCAGTAACAAACATAATGCTAGCTGCACTAGCTGGCAAAAGGCAAGTTTTGACACTGTTATTAGCCCGTGGGTGCTCAGCGTGCAAATCATATTGATGCACATGGTTGACATGTCAGGGGTATGTGGAAAATAAACTGCCCAATCTCTCTGGGCCTATCAGTTTACAGACCTCAATGATATACTGTAAGGTTGGTGCTGTTGACTTCAAAAGCAGTAAATCGAAGTGCCACCAGAAGGTGCTGACAAAATTAAGCAAGCAAGATTGAACAGAGAACAAAAGCTGTTCTGCATAAATAGTTATTTCCTATTCAGACCTTCTAATATTTAATTTATACCCTTATTTGTCTTTTATGAAATTGCTTTAATTCCACATGGGCAATAGGTTTATAAAGCAATTAACAGTACAATCAAAGGGGCTCTAATAATGTATGTAGCTCCAAAATAAAGCTTCATTAAGAGGTATTGGCTTTGATACCACTAAGAAAATCTTATATTTCATAAGAAGAATGCAGGGGATTGCTGAACAGTAGCTGGTTTGTGGTGATTCATATATTTCATAAGCAAAATCTGAAAAGGCCAAAAATAAAATGAATTTACTGGTAACAGCTCTTTTAAATGCCATCGGGTAAAATTTCTTTCATTCACTCACAAGGAATGTTGTCTTTATGTGTCCTGCAGCTCAATAACTCCTGTGATTGGTTAGTGTGGATACAACCTAAAGGTATGAATCTGAAATCCAAACTTTCTGAAAGCCTAAATTGAGACCTGGGCAATGTGGCTTGATCCTGTTTATTTTCAGTATTCAAGAAAACAACCTGAGAGAAGAAGTTTGGACCTCAATTTTAAGGATTATTAATATATGTATCCACTTTACTCTAGAAAAGAGACAAGGCTTATTTGGTATTTGTAACAGTGCTTAAATATTCCTCCAACCTGCAGTCCCCATTTATAGATAACGCCTTTTTCTTCATGGAGAGAATAATCTGAGGAGAACTTTTCATACTAGTAATCTGCGAGAAGTTACCTGGGCAACTACAGCCTTTACACTGAAATGAGAAACAATGAGACATAAACACCAGCCTGCTGAATGAAGTTTAATGGAGATAAATCGCTCACAGTACCTGACATGGTTGTTCCAGTGAAGATGTCAACTGTCACTAGAAACTCCTGATGTACAACATATCTGAAGATGAGCATAAGGGCCAAGAACAGCATGCAAGAAACCTACTGCAGTACCAGTAACTGCATAGTGATCAACTCAAGCCAGGACTGGAATATGAAGAGATGGTAAAAAAAAACTAGTCACAGTGCATTGTCAATTTAGGTTGCTAAAAATCTTTTTATTCATTCTGAATCCTTTGAAACACCACAAATGGAATCAAACTATGTTATCCCCTTAACAAAATAGGAGTCAACCACACAACCTCACACCATCTCTACAGACATGCCACAAGTAGATCCCAGCATTTCATCCTGTTCATACAGCATTTAAGCCCTTCTCCCAGTCTACCTTCTCAGGCCGTGGTATGCAAAGAGGAGTTCAGAGAAACAGAAAGGGACAAATCCTGCTCGTCAGAGACAATGAAAGAATGACACAAGATAGTGTATCCTAGTCATAATACAGCTATGCCAGTTCTCAGCCTGTGCCATTTCTTCTGTTCCACCACAGTTTTCTCTTGTAAGAAGAGTAGTCGGTCAGGTGAAAATATAATATAAGGAAAGCACCTGAAATGAGCTTTTAATGTTATCTGTCTGCTTGCTATCAATGAAAAGACCATACTCAATTACTCTGGAGTTCCTAATAAGGAATAATAAAACAAAAATACAAACATAAAAATACAAAACAAACAAAAACAAACAATCCCCAACCACCAAACAGTTAAAAATATCTCACACTCCCCAAAACCATCTTTGGGGAAGTCAAAGAACTTGAAAATGACACTTCACTGTCTTGATGTTCACAGTGTTCTTTTCTGCTCACAAAGAGTCCATGGGTTAGCAAAAACACAGATATTAATGAGTTACAGTGATCCAGAAGAGACATAAAGGTCACTCCATACATTTCTCTTCCTGCCCAACAGGAAATGCCAATCATAAGCTCTCTAGCCCACTGATGTTTCAGAGAATAGGTTGTTGTGGGTCTGATTCCTCTTCATATTTGATCAATTGCTTTTTTTTGCTGTGTAGTAAAGGATGAGAATTATTGCCATTTGACCTCTTGCTCTAACCATCAGATCAAGCTACTTGAGACAAGAAGTTGAGAGCTACAACTCTATAGCCCTTGAAAGACTTTCTTCAAGCAATGTCGCTACCTCAAACAGGCTGGGGGTCTGAAATTGTGATTATTTGCATTGCTAGGCTAGGTGTTGACATCCTGAATCCAAAACTGCCTGACCTTTCTCAAATCTCCCTAAGGTTTACAAAGTATAATATGATCCATTCTGACAAAATAGCAAGGGAATGCACTAAAAAACTTCTTAAGAAGAGAAAAGTGTTCATTGAGGGTCAAGGATGTGGTGCCCTGGTATAATCACAGATATAAAAGAAATCAAAACCACACGTAGCTCTTGTTGGATGCAAAGATAATTGTCCACCACAATTAGCTAGACAACATATACCTCTTCAATGATGGACATTTTTCTCTTTTTTGTCTTGTTGTATGCTTATGCTTCTCAGCATGCCCTATTCCTGTTCACTGTGTTGTCCTCCCCCCAAGTTTTTCTGTATATGCTTTTATCACTGTTCCCAATTTCCCATGCTCTGCTGTCTTGGGTTTGAGTGGCAGGGAGGAATCTGTAAGCAGGTGTTGTGGAAGTGAAGCGTGCCATTCGGCCAGTACATTAGGTAAAGTAACGTTCCCCTGGGAACTCTAATGTTTACAACTGCATCAGCCCCAACTGTTTTTGCAAGAAGAGGAAGAGGCCAGCCCTGACCTCTTCTGACCAGATATTTAGAAAATAAACCCATTTTTAGCAGATATAATAGCTGTCAGTTTATAAAAGTGTAATAAGTTTTAACAAAGCAGATTCTTTAGTTAGAATCTAGTAATAAATTGTAAGGGAAGAAATTAAGAATATAGAAGAGATTAAGTTTGAATGCACAGGACTATATTCAAAACTAGTTAAAAAAATTTTCAAGGTATTCTGTTCTTTATAATCAACATGATATAACTGGTTTAGACATGAATGCAGAAAAAAAAAGATCATTTTTCATGAGCCTATGCCAAAAATGTTCAGAAATCTGTACAGACTAGACATTAGAAAAGAGGTAATACACAATATAAAAACTCATGCTGCAATGAAAGCAACTGAGTTACAGTTATTGAGGCTCATTTGGAAACAACCCTTCTGCTTTGAGCTCTGGAAGGAGGGAATCTGTATTCCACAAACAAGAGGAAACTCTGTTCATGTTCTTTTATTAATATCCTTTCAAATTGCTGAAACAAGAAAAAAAATTAGCAAAAAGCATTTATTAAAAAACCCCCAAACATTCTGCTTTCCTTCCTTCTCTTTTCCCTAATTTAAACCCACTAACAGCTCACCAATTTTCTTCAACTCTTTTTTTAGACAAATATGTCTTCCCAGCATAAATATATTAAAGCAGTCTTTTGCACTATCATTTTTAAGTGCTGGGATTTCATTCTGTTTCTGATGTCCCAAAGGTGTAAACACTTTTTTTTTTTTTTTTTTTTTTTTAGGATCAGTGAATTATAGGAAGCTTACACTCCAGGAAACAAGAGCAGAATAGGGCGCTGGGAGGTTTTGATAGCTAGAATTTCTGGATTTCTGGAGTACTTATTCAGGTTTTTGCTTCCCAATTGTTAACAATAGTTTGCTCACCAAGAAGCAAATCACCAAAATGCTGTGCTTAAAATCAGAATGTCTTTTTCTTAATGTGATGGTCTCATGAACAATAATGCTTTTTACACAAAATACAAACACTTCAGTAATAATAATAATATTTATTAATAGAAGTCATAAGGTAAAGGTTTTAATTTAAAAATAAAGTTTTTTTTCAGCATTTTGATTTTGCATTTGCTTTTTCTGACCAAAAAAGAAGGACTGTACAGCTTTTAATTTCACTTTTTTAGCTGTGTTATTTGAAGGAAACATTTCTTCTCCAGTGTAGCTTTTGCAGTGTACAGTGCCTATCTGTGCATACAAAGCATCCCATATGGTTCAAGTAGGCTGGAGGGGTTGCTACTAACCATATTAAAAAAGCAGATGTTACTAATCTTCTAAATATTACCCCCAAATGATGTCACTTGTGACTGACAACGGTTGGGCTCATCAATCCCTTCCAATGTCCTTTTGCATGTAACATGTAAGGGAAAGCAAAATTCACTCAGGAAGCATTGGCTCTGAAAGGGCAGATCACTTTACTGTTGAAGTGTTGAGCAGAAAGTCAGTTCCTACTGTGTGTATTACAGGCAAGAAGAAAAAGAAGTTTACCTGCAAATAGGCCAGTCAGGTAAACTTTTAGGACAGTCATTTCAGAGTCAGGTTGCACTATGACAAACTGAGATTTTTAGCTCAAAGTGCCTCTCTATGCCATGCAGTTCACAAAGGTAACTTTCTTTTACATTTACAAAGGGCTTTTTTACAGGTTTGCCCATCAATGTAGTAGATGTTTCTGCGTATAATGCCAATGTCAGTTCCACAGTTGGTTTCAAGTCAATGGTACTTAGAGTAGTGAGTAAACAGAAATGAGGGGTAGCCTTGAACATTTTGACCATAAATAGGCACAGAAGGGAAATATCTGCTAGTAGTAATACTGGACTAAATTTGATGGTAATGTATAAGCAAGGTTTAATTTTTATGGCCATAACTTCATGATTTTTTTTCATTATCATTATCATTCTAAACCCCAGAGACTAACCATCAATTCAGATGTGAGCTGGTGCCTTTCCTGGATTTCTAGAAATTTAGGGCCATAAACACTGGGGTTGTATTTTCAATTAATGTACTAGTGGTTTATAGATATGATGCATTTCAAGTTCAATTCCCTATGTTCCCTTGTAAGGCCCACTGTAGGTCTTTCCCACCCTATTCTTTCTGTTACCATCCTAATATTCTTCCTTATTGGTACTGTGCTCCATAAAAACTTCATAAGGATATTTGCATTAATAATGTTCTGCAAAAATGACTCTTAGCTATTAAGACTTATGTTCACACTTTGGGAAGGGTAAATAAGAGCACTTACCTTAAAACTATGGTATAAAACTCTATATACAAGTCTGCATTTTCGTTTTTATTTTGTGATTATTTTTAACTTCCTAATGGAAAGTTTTGTTGCCTGTTCAGTTACAAGGACTGCATGAAGTCCTATTACTCTGAATAGAGGAAGATGGAAAAGCTGTTTCTTGACTAACTCTAGAGCCCTTTTTGGTTAAAATGTGCTCTAAAATTTCCATTTCAGCAACTCTTGCATGCACATGCAATTATTACTTAGTTTTTCTTTACACACATCTGTTTTTTACAGCCAGGGACACTAACTCTTACAAAGGAACATGACAAAGACACTTCAGCCTCCTGCACCTTTTCATTGCACAAACAAGATATCTATGTATTGTTTGGAGACAGCTGTCTTATTCTACAATTGAGGTTTGACTTTTTACATTTATATGTTTATATCTCAAATAAAGAGTAGTTATTATGCCTATAATTTTCAATAAGGTCTAATCTCATTTGTAACAGTGTAATGCAATTCTGTGCACCAGACTTACCTTGTAAATTTGGATTTTTGTCTTACATAACACATATGAAATGCATTTACACTTTTTTTAGTCGCAGCTTGTTGTCAACTTGGACTTCAACCATTACAAGCAGAAAACTAATAGAAGTTGGGGAAAACTTGAGTGACTGGCAACAGGCACACATGGTTAAATGTTAGCATTTTGGTATGTCATTTACTGGTCAGACACTTCAGTGTACTGCCATCCAACAAACCTATGAGACATATTATCTAGGAATATATGCCAGCTCTTTTCCAGCAAACTGCTTGATGCCTGATGCCAAGTACTGGTGGGTGTATACCTTTTTATGCTGTCACTGCATTCAGCCTCCAGGGTGTTGCGTGAAAGGATCACTGGATGTTAATGAATAACAAAATGTGTCATTTCCCTTTAGAATTTGTCTATCTATCATATACAGTAAAAAAGACATGTTTGTTTTCTTCTGCCTGTATTTACACGTGTGTCAAAATACGTACTGTTAAACCTGGCCACATGCTTAGGCAGTATGTTGTCTTGTTAGTCTTTTTTTCATTATTACTATTGCACACAATCATACATCCCATTTCATATAAAAATAAGTACCCTAGCAAAATGAATTAGAACATAAAGATCTGTTTCTTCCTGCTTGGAGTAGCACCTTGTGTTTAAAACTGCTCTTTCTACATGCAATGTATTTGTAAGAAAGGCTCTTAAGCCATCTAAGTATATTGCCACTCATACATCAACAAAATATGATAGAAAATAAAAATATGAGAAGCATCACTGGAGATCCAAACCACAGTTGAATAAATGTTATGAAAAAACAATTTGTGAATACTTTGTAAAATAGATATTAATGTTTGTCATGATCATATTCCTTTAACGACATACCACTGTTGCATGATTTATATATTGAAACAAAGAGTTCAGATCTGTAGATGATTTTCAAATCACATTCATTTTGGACATAGGACAAAGCAACCTATGAAGGTTGTTCAAACAACCCACAAGCCAGCATCAAACCATTGAAGTCTGACAGCATAAAACTATAGTGGGGTATTTTCTAGTAGCTAAAAAATAAGTGTAAAAGGTACATTTTGGAGAATAGCACTTGGAAGAAGATGCTTATTATACATTCTTCCTTCAGCACTTCTCAGAACCTTCCTGACTTGCAGCTTTTATTCTTTAAGTATTTGCCCATAGGTTTCCAAGTTCAAAGCATCAAGCTATGATAAACCACTCTAAACAGGTATTCCAGTGCCCCTTCTAATATTGTTTTGATAAACAAAAAAATCAGTGTAACTACTATATATGGGAAGAATAGTTGCAGGTATTAAATTGCACTACATACAAGGAATTTTATTAGACAATCTAGTAATTGGAAAATATTATTTTTAATTTACTTTGCAAATTCTAAAGGCTATATGTGATACTAATATTTTCACAGAAAATATGTGCTGTTTCCCACATAAAAATATGTGGGTTTGTGTGTGTGTACAGTTTTAACGAAAACTCAGTTCACTGTGGGTCTTAATTGTGTTTTTCAGCAAACTGATTTAAAGTTCCCTGGGGCACACATACTGTAGGATTGTGACATATCACACCAGGTTAAGTCAAACTCAAAATGTTATGTGATATGACAGCGTGTAAAACACATGATTAACGCACCCACTGGGAAACTTGGCTTTATGAAAAATGGTGCAACAGGGAAACTTAGGGCACTCTCTGGTAAATTGTACTTTTAAAAAACAATAATTAAAAAAAAACCCTCAAAAGTATAATATTATGTTATCTTCTGTTTGATGTCCACATCTTTCTCTTTTGGATAAAACATCACTGTCAAAGATCAACACATATTTGTGGTCAATGCAAAAAGAAAAAGTTGTATTTCTCTTGGAAAATAATGGATTTTTTGACAATTTAGAATATATATGGGATAAAGAACCTACTAGAGATCCATAAACACAAAATTTCACTCAGTTCTTCCTGAAATTCTAAATGCATACTACGTCTTTTCTACCAAAGTATGTAAAGGTATCATTTGCAAATACAGGGAGAACGGATCTCCTTTCTTCTCTATGTAAGAATAACCATATCATGTGTCTACATTTGTTAGACAGAGAGTATCCAGTATTACAGAAGTATCATGAAACAGGGCAATGAGCTAAGTAGACTTCAGATCCAGTTTACTTCCTCCTGCAGCACTGCTAAAGTAGCTCCTAAAATTGTCTTTCTCTCTGATATGTCAGTCCCACTGTGATTCTGGGAAGCACAACCATTACCAATTCTTCACTGCTATGGTCCTGATACACCTACTAAGAAACAACAAATTTTTATATATTTTTACCTCTCCTCTGTAGCAGCAAACTGTGATGTTATTTGGCAATTTTAAAAATTGAATTTTTTGTTGGAGCTTTCCCATCCTTTCCTTGGTCCCCCCTCAGCTTTGAATTTAGTGGTTAATTTCAACTAAATTTGATAAGAATAGAGTTTCAAAAATATTTAGTTTGTCTAAGTCTTGTCAAAATAGACAGCTGGCAGTGGACATAGATCCTCTTTGTGTCCTTTCTCAGAGAAAAGCTTAAATACCTCTCAAACCTCATTAGACAGAGAAGAATCCACACTGTTACTTACCTTTAGTGCTCACCTGGGTTGGAAAGCAAACCCAAAATTCTTGAAAGTTCTTGCATTTTATTGCAAAGTGTCTGATAAAATACTAGCTGCCTGGTTTACTACACAACCATTTCCTGAAAAGTAACAAAGAGACAGAGGAAGTACAAGAAGTCTAAGACACACAAAGGAATCATAAATATGGGACCCTGTGCACCACGACTAAGTGCCAGAGCACAACCAAGTCACAAGTGAGTATGGACAGGTCATCTCCAACAAGTAGAAACCATCAATCACTGTCATCCTGCTTACTTTTTCATTATCATTTGTTTCAGCTTATGCTGACAGACCAGAATAGACCCCAAACTCTGCCAAACACCGAGAAAGGGAGATGTGTATCCTTACAAAAGACCCACAGTTATATTCCAGCCCTAATTCTGCAACTGTCCTCTGAACTCTGGCCCTGAAGGTGATATGAGGAAAAATTTCTCTTTACTAACCTGCCTGAGCACAGCTGCAGGCACAGTGAGAGCTCCGAGAAAAAAAAGCTGGAAGCTGGGCTGGATGGAGCAGAGCACTGTGGGACTCTACATGAGACACTTGCCTGTGACATGCTCCAGGTTGTGGTAAATCAAGCAGAGCTGTTGCAAAGGTTACAAAATCCTTGTCCATTCTGGTACCTTCAACATTAGCAGTAAAGCCTAATACTCAAGTGCTGATATTTAGACAAAAGATACAACTTATTAATCCACAGAGAGAGAAAGGAAAGGTGCTAGATGTATCTAGTCCCCAATATGGTATACCTTACAAATAATCTACCTTTCAATTCTGTAGTTTCTGAAATTAGGGATTCATTAAAACTTGAGATACTGGTACTCACAGTTCCCACTGTCTTCTCCGGTTTTGGTTGAATTTCAGAATCCAAAATGTTAGGACATTCTAAGGATGACATTTGAATAAGGTGTTATTCCCTAATATATTGAGTTTTCTATAATCTATACAGATTGCATAGACTGGATTAAGTGTAACCCAGGCAGGATGAGTGAATATCCTTTCAGTGAAATCACTGAGGGTGGAAAGCCACAATGCTGGTCTCCCATAGTTCTGTTAAAGCTTTTGGATTCTAACCTGAAGCATCCAACTATTTTGGACTGAAATTGTAGATCATGCTGGGTTGTGTAATGTTTAACATATTTAGAGATCAATAAGGAAGTATTTCTCTCTCTCTTCTTCTAGGAAAAATAAAACATATGTCCTGTTCCCATCCTCCCACAAGAACAATGAGAATGGCATAAAAATCAAGTGTTCTGAATGTTCAAGTTGTTGATTGGGATGTGTAAAATTTAAAGGTTGTTGTGTTTAAAGAGGAGCTTGCAAAAAAATGATATTGTCCCTTTTTTGGAAAAAAAATTGTATTTCTCAAGTCATACATAAAAAAAATTCAGTCTTTTTTTTGTTTGGTTTTTTGTTTGTTTTGTTTTGTTTTTCTTTTTTAGTAATCAGCCTTTCTTCTGAATTCTGAAACAATATCTCTTCTCTTTTTTAGCCCATATTTTTCCTTGTGGGAACTTTAGTTAAGACAGCTTGGAAATTGTTCTATTTCAAAGAAGCCTGTACTTGTGATTGTAAAGAAATATTCCAGGTAAATTACTGAATCCTCTGGCAATTCATGGTAGTCTTCTGTAAAGCAGAGAGAAGACTTTGAATTGATGGTGTGCTTGAAGTGGCGTTCTAAGCAGTCACTGACATACATACACACAGAATAATAAACATACTATACTAACCCACTTCAGGTCAATAAATACATTCCTGAGGTCTGGACAGTTTTCTGCAGAGTGCTACAGAAAGGTAGGGGTACCTGATACTCTTATAAATCTCCTTGCCTAAAAAAGCATACTCAGCACTGAGCCTGTCCACAAAGCTTATACCAAGTGCAGGCAAATTCTGCAGGCGGGAGGTAAATGTTTCAAACGTCTTTTGTCAGGGGCAGAGGTACGGAGGAGATCAAATCACTGTAAGAAAAAACCTGGGCATAAGGAGTATTTGGAAGGCGTAGCGGGAGCCTTGCTCGCCTGCTGCCCAGCCAAGCAGCAGCAACAGCAGCTCCAGCTCCCGCCCGGGCTGGCGGAGGACTCAGGTTCCTCGCCCTGAGCCAGAGAAGCCGGGTGCACTGCAGAGGTCACACATGCTGTCTTTTGGAAGAGAAGGCGGAGGCCGGGGGCTCTGGTCGGTGTGGGGGTTGTGTATGTGTGTCCGTGTGTGTCTGTCCTTTTAATGGCCTGTTAGGCAGGAGCCTCAGATTATTTTAGAAGATAGACACTTATTGCTTCACTGATGCACCCACATGGCAAAGCCCTGTGGTATTTAATAGGGTTAAAGCCAGTTGGATTAAAGTGAAATATAATAGAGTTCTTCAAAAAGGAGGATTTTTTTAAATAAAAAAAAATCAACCTATAGAGCTTTATAACAAGGGTTGTCTTTTTAAAACACTTTAAAACCAACATACACGTTTTCAATGTAACATTTTATTTCTGCTGTATATTCCTTTTGGTTGGCTTAAAAATGCCATAGACAAGTTATCATTCTCTCTCCATTTATATTGGATTTTTCTGTGAGAGGCGATTAAAGTGATTGAGTAGTAATTGAAATGGACATCTCCATTAAAGAATAAGTAATCATGTAGTTGTGCTGCCAAACCAAAGCAGTGCTCTTGCTGGTCTAATCCTTTCTTAAAACAAAATGGTAAAAAAGAAATGCTGGACAGGTTTTACTAAGTATACTCTGAGTATACCTGTTCTTTCTTAGGTGCATGATTTTGTGAGTTGCATAAATTGTGGTTGGTGCTGAACAAACACAGAGTGACCATAGTCCAAAAAAACTTGCTATTTGAAAGCGTAGCTCATCAAACATAAACAATACATTACGTGAAAACATCAATAAGAAATGCCTTTGATTTATTAGCACGATTGTGGAAATGGCAAGACTCGCATTTTTTTCTGCCCCAGAGAGGCTTCCTCTAGTGTGAAAGCATTACTCCCTTCTCTGCTGGTCTGCCAAGAGCTTCAGCATGAACATGAAGGGAAAAAGGCTCACTACAGGATTTCAGCAATTTAATACATGATAGGGCCTTATTTTTGCCCATTAATCCCAGGCCTCTTTCAAATGAAGACATAAAATTATGCCAAGTTACTGCACGACTTGTGATATTGCCAGCTCTTAGCTGAGGAGAGAAAACCTTTCAAATTATTTCTTTTGGGACTGAGACACAAGCTTTTTCTGTAAACTTTCTCTCTCCCCTAGCCATCCACTCAGTTTTCATGGTTTTCTGCTGTTAGTCATCACTTTAACTGCTGAATTGTGGGACCAATGGTATCATTAAACATAGCTTTAAATACTGCTAATGTGAAAAATTTGTATTGAACATAAAATCTGTGTTCAAGAAGTATAAAATAAACTTGTTTTATGTGTAAGTCTGAGAGGAAATTTTGGGGAGGACAGTTTGTTAGCTGGAGAACACATTTTTTAATGTTCTTGGATGTCTGAGGAGTTTTAGTGGAATACTGTGCTTTTCATAAAAACCTCCGAGTTCTAGGCAGTCCAAGAGAGAAGACAACAAACTCCAGGCCTTGGAGTAAATGAAAATCAAAAGCAAAATGGAAGTTAAAAGAAAAAGCAGGTCAGCTACAATTCTAAAAGAGTACCGATTGTATATATTTAAGCCCTGTTCTCATAACTGAGGGTTACAAACATTAAGATAAGAAACTGGGTATGATAATCACCAAAAGACAGAGGAATTAACTGATTGGCTAACATGTAGATGATTTCAATGTGAATAACTGGGCCTATGCACATCTGAAAGGAGACTGGAAATCCTACAGAGGTGTACAGCTATACAAGCAAATAAAACATGGGCATGGAAATTCAGACCTGCATTCAAACTTTGAGAAACTGATAAATAATAGATTCTGTTAACTGAACCTAGGCTAGAGAAATAACCACCCTCATTACACACTTCTGAATTGAAGTTCTCCTTGTAAATTAAAAAACCGTGGCCCTGTCTGACTCTTCCTGCCATGGGAGTTAATGCCTCCACATCTCACCTTTAATTCTTTCTGTCAGTATTCAGTATTACGTACTGTACCTCCTTATATTCATGTCAAAGAGGGGTTGGAGAAAAAAATGGGGAAAACTTTATTATTTACTTCAATTGTTCCACTTGAAGTACTTCATTCAGCTAAGTAATAATAACTAGATGTTCATACTACGTGTAAAAAAAATGAAACCTCCAAACCTATGTTTTTTAGTTTATTTTTTTAATTCTGATGCACAGCCGGCTCCTTATTCTATCCATTTTTAATTTGCTTCCGTTTCACATATGGTTGTTCTCTGCTCTACCGTACATATGATTTTTCTCAGTGATGTGTTGAGTTTCTGTGCCCAGAACATTCTCCAAGGAGATTTTTAGTGAGTGCTGTTTCTTTCCAGGCTTATAAAGAGCCTGCCAGAAGCAAGACTTTGCTATTGTGGGATGAGTCTCAGGAAGGGCTGGCCCATCTGAGACATGGGGTACATCACAAAAGATCCCTCTTGCCCTCTTCCCCTTCCCAGAGCCCACCACCAGCACCTGCATGTCCTGTGCACCATGTTGTACCCCTCCTGTGTGCTGGCCCTACAGAGTAGTGTGGATCACCAGTTTACAGCTGGCACCCTGAAGGCTTTCTTTAGTACCTAAACCTGGGATTAGAATTAGGATAATCCTGCCTCAGGTAAAGGATGCCCAGACAATCTGAAGCCAACCTCGTCAAGAGATCTTAGCCCTCCAGCAGAAACATTGCCACTCTATGAGGTATTTTTGTACAGCATATCATGATGCTCATGGGTGAACACATTTTGGCTCTGGGACATGGAAGGCCACAATGACCCAGTCAACAGGAGTTCAGAGTTCAAATGTGAGGTAATGTGATGTTTATTGTCCTGTTTATTGATGTTTATTGTTTATTGTCCTGTTTAATTAGGCTCCAACTTCATTAAAATGTGTGTGAAAAATGTATTCATTTTACAAGGAAAAAACCTTTCTGCCCTTGATCATTCTCAGTTTCCAACCTGGACCCAAAATTATTGCTGGGACCTTTGGCCTCCCTTGGTAAAAGGATTAAGACAGCTGATAAAAAGGAACAGTATTTCCCTCAAGTAACCAAACACTGTACAAGTCCCTTTTCTCTTTAGCCTCCTCAGGGGCCTTTTCCTATGTTCATTTCCACCTCTGGTTTATTAATGAACCAGACCTTCTGTGGAATGGGTATCTACATTGAACTTCTTCAAAATTATGATAATTTGAATTTCACCTCTTGACCTGTCTAATATGTCCTTTACCTGTTTGCAGAAAGGAAAAAAAACATCTTAAAGGAGACATGGATCTGGTTTGCTCCTACTGGTGAGACAAAGTTCTTTGGCACATAAACTGCACAAGTACATCGCTTTCCTCCAGCCTTTGAAGAACAGTGGGGTCTTTGAAGCTGAATAGGTGTAAGAAATATTTAATGATGAAACAATATTTGTTAAAGGGACAAGTGAACCACAATGTACTTGGTTTTTAAATGACGTTTGTTACTGTTTAGATAAACAAAACATAAGTTCAGCGGGATCTTCCATCAAGAAAAAAACTAAAATCAGAGCTGTTTGTAAAACTGGTATTTCACACATTTTTGGTTTCTTTTCTCATGAATTGATAACATGACATGCTTATGGAAATAGTGAAATAAAGGGCAGGATTTTTTTAAGAGTAGAAAAAAGATCAGCATTTATTGCAGCAGATTTACAGCTAATTTTTGTAGTACTACTGACACATCCTATCAAATTTGTAGGTTTCCCAATATTATATTACTAGATTTTTGAATCTTATTAGTGGTTTTGCATGTATAGTGTTATTAAATTTGTTGTTTTCTAATATGATATGAGAAATTGTTATGATATCAATCTTTCTAATAATATCTGCAATTTTAAATCCTTATATCATGCTTCTATTGTATCACAACCAGTAATAAGATATATGGATTATTTTTAGCATTGAGTTTTCACTGCAAAACTATCAGGTTTCCATAGTATTTATAAATTTTAATTGCCCCTAAGACCGCACTAAGTTAGTATGATGCTTATTTTTAAATGCAGGAGGAAGGGGAGGAATATTTTATCAATTTACAGAGAGCTTATAAGATGGAAAATTCTGGAGTCATCACACAGCTTAGGGCAAAATCCTACTGTTATGCAATATGGTTGCTGAGGACAGGGGAGTGGAGGGGTGCTGGTAGCAGAATCAACCTACTTGTGCAGAACTGGGTAGAACAAGGCAGCTGGGGAGAAAAAGTGTTCAGGAAACGCACACTGTGGTACGTACCCTGCAGGCTGCCCCATGCAGACCATGGCTGATATTGGTCTCAGAGGTTCTGAGCAGAAGGGCAGCAGGTCCTGGAGGAAGCAGCAGCCTGTGGGTGCAAGGAGGGCCCTGGTCCCTCCCTTCCCAATGTCCCAGCACCCAGTTGTGTATCCGACTACAGTTTACTTGCGAGAATGGCTAAAGAGACCTTAAAATCTTGGTGATTTTACACTCTCTTGAACAATTTCTGACATTTCTGCAAATGGTTAGTGCAAATATCCATGGATGAAGACAAATCAGTATTTTAGAAGTGAGTTTGTATGTTGTCTTTAAAACACATTCAACAAACGATTTATGCATTTTCTCAGGAGATAACTGTTTATCCTTATTCTGACAGGAATTTTCTAACTTTCTCTCATTTATATTTTGTATGATCTCATTCCACTAGATATTTATGTTCTGGAGGAGCTTAGCTGAACTTTAACAAAAGACTTTGGATTGAGTTTCTTTTCTTTCTGCATAACTGAGAATATGCACTACTGTTCAGATCTAAAAGCACACTGTAGTGTAGAACTTGGTGAAGAAACATGTAGTCTGCAAAGTGAGAAAACTCAGAATAAATGATGTCTACATGAGAAGATAACGCTTTACCCAGAAATTCATTTTTTTTTAAATTACTAAATCATTTCAAACATTTTCAAAATTTAATGAAAACAATATGGTGTAGTTCTTGATGTTGGCTCCTACAATTTGTGTGTTATTAATTAAACTCTCGAGTAATATAATGACTTGACTGTTGGAACCTCTCTATGCATTTAAAATACATGCAGACACTGGCTCCAATTATAAATAGACCATAACTCTAAAGGCTTAAACTGAAAATTAAATTATTGAGAAAAAAATTGTTAAATTTATGCTATATTCCTGAGAAATTATTTTTGTGCATTTTAATTTTATTGCATATACTATATCCAAGCATCCTTTTTCATCAGCAATTTTTTGTTGCAGTGGCAATATGCATCTCTCTCTATTAACAAATATGCACACACACACACACACGCATTTGCACACACTTAAGTGTAATTTCCTGAGCAACAATCTGCACATGTCTAAGCAGGGATAGGCTGGTCTGAGATAGAACTAACATGCCATTGTCTCTGCTTATCTATTTTTTGAAAAGCTGTTCCAAAGAACTCTGATTAGCCACATGACATTACAGAGGAATTCCAATGATCCTGCTTTTGTTGAATTACCAGTACAATTTCTAGAGTTCCAATGGACTTTGCAAAAAGTTCATGATTTGGTAATAAGGGATCTTTTTGTAACTCTCAAAAATCAGATAGTTTTCAAGCATGAGTTAGCAGTTGTTACGGGAGTCAGGGCTCCATTATCCACCTCCAGTGAAATCTATTTATGAAAGTGTTTTGCCATACTTAACCTTTACTGACTGTCAGACTTAACATCTGTTACCATCAGTGGAAAGGTTCCCATGGACTGAAATAATTTTGGTTTTAAGAACTCTGTTTAAACACTTTACATTGTAAAGTCATTTGTCAGTGTCCTGGAATCTCTGAAATAAAAGAGGCCAAAGAGATTGGAGTTGTCCAGAAACAAGTGATAATGGATTATAAACTTTTGGCAGCCTTTTTTCAGTCAGCTATAGAGTTAAGCAGACTAGATCTGTAAGGAAAAATCTAATACAGAAGATTTTGTTAGAAAAAGAGGTTCCAGGGCTTTCCCCACCCCCCCCTCCCCCAAAGCAATATGAACACGATTAGGCATATTGGAAAATGAGAAAATGTTTAAATAAATTATTTTTAGACTTCAGGGCAGATGCTACTTAGTACTGATTGAAACATTCTGCATCATCACAAATTTTACAAGTTTATGTTTTGTTACAAAAACAATGAACAAATGAAAAGCAATAGAATGTTTTAACCAATGCCATATTGTAATCTGTCAGCAGATTATTCATGACTATTTTTGGCACATGTTGATATAACATAAAAAAAAAAAGTACAGGATTATAAAATTAATTTTGGAAAAAATCCTATGTTTTCCAAAATAAAGTAAGTTTATAAAAGGCATTTTTTTTCAGAAAAAAAATATTTTTTTAAAAGAATAACAATGTTATTTAAAATATTATTATTTTCCCATAGGTCAGAAATTATAGTTTTAGGCCAGGTTAAACCTTCTTTCAGGTTAATTTTGGACTTTATCTAGCTCAATATTCTCAATATTGAGAAGAGTTTTGAATAAGGCTATCCCAATTTAGTCCTGATATCTTATTTCTGTGTTTTCACAAAAAAAAACCAAAAAGAACAAAAGAAAAAAATACCCCAAAAAAACAACAACAACAACAGCAACAAACAACAACAAAAAACCCCACACCCTAATTCAAAACATGTTTTAGAACTAAGGAAAGCTACCAACTCAATTTCAAAGTACCTTCTTCCCCCCCCCTCCCCTTGAAGGGAAAGCATAAACTAACAGTAAATCTTTATCAAGGTAAGGAACAAGCTCCATGATATGAGTTCAGGTGATAAACACTGAGGAGGGGTGTGATAGCAGCTGTGGATATTATTTTTGTATCTCCATTATGAAGAAGCTATTTGGTTAACTGAGTTGCCAATACAAAGCCAAGCAGTTATAAACCAGCTGTACACAGCTGTATGTACTCCTTCTGCAGAGCCATCTGCAGATTTTGCCACAGATGCAGTGTTGGCTCCAGAGGTTTTGGTGCCCTGGGGTAACTGGGGAATTTCTATGCCTCCAAGCATAAGTTTACTCACTCAGGCACAAAACACTGTTCTGTCACCAAAATACTTCTGCCCTCTGTGGCTGCCTGTCTTACACACATTAATTGCTTTTCTTCAGTACCTCAGAGGTGGGGTTTCTTCATTGAAAATCCCAAGTCATTTAGGAGGATGCATAACTTCTATCCTTCCATTTGTCATTGAAATTCCTTCACAATACTGCTTATATTTTGTAGAATATGGGTTGTCAGACATAAGAATTCTGGGTCAAAAGCCTTCCACTTCTCACTCACTTGGAAACAAGAAACTAAGAGTCCTACCCATTTATGCTGCTTTTATCATTTTGGGTAGACTTTTCAAAAGTGCCCTCCCTTGCAACTTCCTTTGCAGGAGATGCTAATGTGGCTCCTCAAACTTAATTGTTCTGTCAGCTAGGATGACAAATCTGCACCCACTAAGAAACATGCTGATAACAATAAAACCAACATCCCATTATCTACATCACAAATGTTTACCCTGTCTTGTAAATTGGCCATGGATTTGTCATCTAAGGTAGGAGAATCCACATCTGCCTTTTGCCAGAGCAATGGCTATGAATTGAATCATCTCATCTTGGAAAAGAAGAACCTCCTCTGAAATACCTACAATGGTGACAACTCCTGCCTGCTCATTTGCCCGCAGCATTGTGCAGTTGATTTTGGATATTAGTATTTTAACCTTTAAAATCTCTTTTGTGTTGCCCTGGTGGGGTGCAAACCTTGTCTAGTACTGATTTCAAATTTCATATAAATTCTTAATTAAGACCTAAACTCATTCCTTGATTATCTGGCATTGAAGTAAGGACAATTTGCATTCTATTTCAGTGGTTACTTACAAATTATAATTATTACTGACAGTGAGAGGAAAGGGTTAATGTTTATATTCTATTAAGAGTTCGCATACTGCACTTCAAATACTGAGACAAGGAGGAATGGTTTTATTCATTAAAAATGTGGCCAAATACTTTATTCTCTGTCAGTCACAATAACTTGCAGTAATCTTTATTTAATTTCAAAGACTTTTGTCAATCTTTATGTGGCCTCATAGTTAAAACAGAGCTAGGATCATTAACTTCAATTATTCATCTTAAAGGCCTTTTGTGAACTGCACTGTAGGCAGACAAATCTAAGAATGTGTATAACTCTTAGTTTCAAAAAATGTTAACAATTGGGATGCAATAAGGTTCTGTGTTTGTACACAAGAAGTTTTACACAAAGAATAGCAGAAGCTTTAAAGAATATTTTCTCCACATATAGAAAAACTTCACAACTATTCACTCTAAGCTTTTATAGGGATTAAGCGGTTTTTGAGTGCATAGCCTACAAATAGTTTTCTAAAGTATATTTAAAAATATTCATAATGATTAGGCCATAAATAGATGTATTACTAGCATTCATTGGTCCCTAGATCAACAACTCACCAGGGAAAAGAGTAGAGAAACATGAAAGCTGATTCAAGAAACTTTCAGGGGGAGAGAAAAAAAACCTTAATGAATATCTAGTGCAGTTGAAGATGTTACAAGGATAAAAATCACCTAATTAAGAGATAATCTCTCTTACTTTGTAGCATAGGAGCAATAAATGACTGCAGAGATTGAGTAATCAACAAAGTTAAAATGGGGTCTTTAAACAATCTTCAAACTTATTTAGCATGCTTGTGACAACACAAGCAAGATTACTCCAAACTCTCTGGTGATGTAAATAAAAACAACTCCATTGATGTTGTTGGAATGGCACACTGTATGTCAGCACATATTTTAACCTAGTTTTCTTTCCTCCCTTGTGAGGGAACTTATTTTGCACTGCCATCTTGGTGATTGCGTGTTGGATATTCAAGAGCCTGACGGAGGAGGAACTGAATCAGGGACTGAGTGAAATCCCAGCCCCACTGACTCCACAGAGAAACTTCAGAGACCAGATTTCTGACATCAGATGCACAGGATTCATTGGCCTATTTGTGGAGGGATAGAGTTCATACCTAAGTGCTTACAGATACACTTCTAAATTAGTAATAGAGGCCTGATATTCCAGCGGGGAGTATTCACACATCCAATTAAAATCTAAATATCTATTACAATTTGAAAAGCTTTTATATATTTATTTTAAGAAATGTCTTCAAGGGATCCAGAATTCAGAATGCTGACCTCTGCCTTCCTGGGTCAACTGGTTGTTACAAATTTGTAACATTTTGGGAAACAATGGTTTTATACAGAAAATAGCTTCTCTTCAGTGAAGAAAAAAAAAACAACCATGTTTCCTTTTTTCCTTTTTTAATTGAGGTTGGCATATGCTAAAACATTAAATATCCCTCCAACCATGTCTCTGAATTCAAAGTTGGCAGCTTCAATCTCTAGTTACCACAATTCAGAATTGCACATGATTTTTTCCCTTTCTTTTCCTAACTAAGCTATACTTTTTCTTTACTCATAAAGGAATTGAAATCACTTAATTATGCTGTGCCTTACTCTGGGTGGGGTCCTATTGACATTTTACCTTGCATATGTAGTGCTGCAAGATTTGTTTTACAGATGATTACATATTATTCCATCAGATTGTGCTATTTAAACAAAGGGTCATTTTTAAAATTACCTGCACTATGTAAGGAGATAGCCTTTGATTTAAGTGGTAAAAAAAGACATTGTTTAAAAAACCAAACCAAAACAAAACAAAAAACCCCTATCATTACAGAGTTTATAAAGATGAAAGTTCAGAGGCTAACACTATGTTTGCGAGCCAGAGAGTGGGAAGGCAAAACTTGTATTCTGTCTCCTGCTCACTGTGTATTTACTTTAAACCTAACTTCAAGGTAGAAACTAAACTCTCCTGGAAAGAATAAAGAAAATATCTCTGTGTACTGCTTTAAAGTTAGGCTTCCTTTAAGCAATCACTGCTACAGGTGCCTAACTGTGTGTTTAACTGATGTTGAATATGGTTTATGTGAGTCTTAGCTGCGATCAGCAAATTCTTTTAAGCACTCAGATTAATACTAAACTCAGGCACTAATAGAGAAAAATGCACTCCCAGAGACTCATTTCTTTGAATGAATGAGTTATGCAAGTAAATAGCATTTTGGCTGTTTATGTTAGTCTATAAATGGCATTTTGGCTACACCTTTTGCATGGAAATGGGAGTACATAAGAAGAGATTTACCAGTATGGTCTACATTAATTGAACACTTTCTGGTAATATTACACATCAGGATGTTCCCATGGAAGCAATGGCGGAAACAATATCTTGGAATATGCAAAAATAAGGTTGTGGAACCATAATTATTGTCCATGGCTAAAATCAAAACCAAGTCTCCTTACGAGCTCTTATTTGGTATCTCTTTATTTCAAGTACAATCTTTTACTTTGTTTGGAGTATTATTTCGGTTTGAAATATCACCAGGCTTAACCAGAAGACAGTGTGTTGGAGATAAGCAGCATGAAGAAAGTAAGTTATGCCTTTAAGTTACTTTTGAGTTACAGTTTGTCAGAGAAACCTTGGTTTGGATTTACCGATCAATACAAATCATTCCTTTGATGTTTGCAGCATTCACACGGACTTCTTGAAACGCATTCCAGACTTTGAGAACACTCACAGTACAAAAAATTACTTGTGTTCAATACTTAACAAATTTACTATCATGATATTCTTAAGCTTCACCTCAAAGAACCAAGCAAGAAAGAATGAGAAAAGGCAAAAAGTTCCTTTAGCTCGCATTTGCAGATGACAATTTCATGTGTTGGAGGAAGAGGAAAAGGGGTGACATTTCCAAAGAAAAATCCAAGAAACTTCAATTCTTCCACCAGAATTGAAGTTATTTTTATCTTTTAATGGAGCCATCTATTTATGAGGAAGTTGAAACACCTGATACAATCTATAAATTTTTGCATAAGTTTTCTTGGGTATTGAGAAAATATGAGGCAAGCACAGAGGTATTTTGTTTTCTTTAAGTTAATAGAACATTAACGTGGCTTTTTAGACTTAGATAATCTGAAGATATAAAGGAAGAGCCTTCAAATAGGAAACTATTAACCCTAGGAGAAAACAGTTAAACCCTAGGAAAAAACTTGAGCTAAAACATATGTTTTCCTAACAACTGAAGCCACAGTGCAAAAGAGAAGTTTCCATATATCAACACATGACTTTTAAGTAAGTAAAGAATGTTATAGTATGTGCACCAAACAACAATTTAATTAAAAGGATACTCTTTAGCATTTTAAAATACAGAAGCAAATTTTTGAAGGGCTACAACTGCCAAAACAAACAAACAAAAGCAACTATAAACCTGGCAGTGAATCAATTAAGTACTTCCTGCAAAAATGTGATAATTCTTTTGTTGTGTGCAGTATTATCTTTAAGTATCAACAACAGTGAATGTTATTATACATGCAAAGCTAGGCATAGTGGGCTGCCTATGAGAATATGATAGATCATAAGGTTGAAACTAGTCCATACTAATAACATTTATTTCAACTATCTTGTGTGAGGTTATTTGGTTAAAATATCTTTTGACTACAGTTAGATGAAGATCAAAGTTTCTGGTAGTGTCTAGTTTTGTTAAGATGGAAGTGGATGGACACAAAAAAAAAAAAAAAAAGAGAGAGAAAATTTCCTTTGGAAATTGTGAAATCTGCAAAGCATATGACTGAGAAGCCCAGAAAGTGTAACTTGGGTACACCTGGTCTTATGGCCAATGTACCACTGACCAAATGGTCCAGGACATAATCATGTTCCTATTAGATTCCATTGCAATACTTCTACTGAGGCTAAAACAGTTAAGATTTAAAAGTGTTTTGATTTCACCCTATTTGTGAATGTTTGATCTTTGGAAATACATTTTTTGGTACAGGGTTTTTATTGGGTTTTTTTTTGTTTCGTTGGAGTTTTTTGGGTTCTGTTTTTTTAGAGGAACGACTATTATTTTTGAATAGCATTAATAAATCCAAGGGCAGTAAGTTTCAGTAGTTTGAAAACTTTGACTCTTACTACATATTTTACTTAGAAACACAAACTCCTGCAAACCTTTCCAACAAGTCCACTAATCCCTCTGCTCCCTCCACTGGCTTCCCACAGAACTCTGCATTCGTCTGAAGGCCTTTATTCACAAAGCCTCAGATCATATTATTAAAAGATCAGTGAAATACCAGTCCCCAGCCTGCCCTTGGCAACTTCATGCCCCTGGCAGACTGTGTTTCTCCATAAGGAGAATGTGCAGTTGTCATTTGTGTAGAAAAGGGAACTTCATACAAAACTAGTGCAAACAGACCCAAAGAAGCCTCAATTCATTGTCTTATCTTCCTCATTAAATTCACCTTTTGTGATGCATAGACACACACACAAACTTTTTGTGGATGGAAGTTTAGCAAATAAGAAGCAATGCACTCAACTTTAGAAACATCTCATTTGGTCAGAAGAAGGTAGGTGAACAAGTGGCATATGCTATTCTATTTTTCTTTAACACAGTATTGTAAAATACATATTTTTACATATAAATACAATTGATAGTGATTATAATGCAAGTTGGTAATAAATATGATATGAGAGTCTGCACAGAAGAAAGTATGGAAGACCAAGTGGAAGGAGGTCGATTAGCTGGTCTATCTTCCTGCTCCAATGGAAAGTCCAAATACAGATGAACAAATATGTTTACAGTAGGTCCAATCCTGACCGCAGTGATAGCAAAATTTCCAACTCAACATCCTTCCTGAAAAAAAAATCTTGGAGGCCTTTCCTTTTCCAAGGATGTGTACAACAGTCAGTAATGAAACATATTCTGTCAGCTATCAAAATGAGGTTTCAGTAGGCAACTCTACATGGAAAAGGTTCAACTTTGTGGACATAAATCTGCTTTGTTCCACCAAACAATAGGCTCAGAGTCTGGCCAAAAAGACCCTAAAAGACACTAAAATGAGCATCAAGAGTGTTGACCAGGGTAAGTATTCTGCTTTGTCTCAATGGAAACTGGCAGTGCTGTCTGCTCCAGAGGTCACTGGTTCTAATTGAGCTTGTCTCAGTAGTTTCCTCCTCCTTGTCAGCAGCTGGACAAAAGCAGAATTAATGCCTAAACCCATCTGTACTAGTTCAGTATTGGGAAGAGCAGTTTCCATGAAGCCATGAGATAGACACTTGGGAGTAGGCAGGATGCTATAACAGACAGCATGCTGAAGGCAAGAGACAGAGGCCTAGGGTCAGAACAGGATTTGGTTTTGTGGCTACAGACCTGCATGAAGTCATATCTTAGCAGAGGATTTCATGTGCAGCCTTGCCATTTTTGCCATCTCTACTTAAAGTGAAAAGAATTGCTGTGTCCTAAAAATAGTTAAATTCTTCACCCTTCGTCCATGCTTACATAGGCCCAAATCCCATGCAGATTTTGACATATGCTTAGTTTGGCACATGTAAAACATCTCGTTCAATTCAAGGGTTTGATTGACAGTGCCTGGAGTTAAAAGCATATGCGTGTCCGTAAGGACTCACTGCAGTACGTTCTTAGGACAAGAGCTGTCCCTCCCACCATGCTTGTATATCACCTAGCCCAGGGAGCCATGTCATTATGATGGAATAATGGCAATGATGTGCGAGACCAGGAATTGCTCCAAGCTTGCCTTCCAGTAAGAAACTGACCCCATCTCAAGTTCCCAGCATTATCATACAGCAAAGGAATGAGATTATTGTTTCTTCTAATTTGAAAATTGGTGGTAAGGCCCAAGTGCCCCTACTCAAATCCATTGTGATAGGTGCAGCATAGCAAAGAGTAGTTTTTGTTTCTTCTCCAAAGAATTAATTATCACTGTTGGTGGCACAGGCACTAACCACTACCATCAGCTGAAAGTTTATTATGGATTGCTTCTTGAAATAAAACATAACTTTTATTGGAAGTTTAAAGATAAATAAAAACAGCTGGAGGGAAAATACTATTAAATACTCTGATGAGCCCCATGATGTTCCACTTAAATAAAAAATTCCTCTTGCTTCATTTTAAGAGCTCTTGTCTGCTGTGTCAAAGTTAGCTTTTCTTTCATGTGGGAGAAGTGAAGCTGAAAAGGGAATTTATTTAAAACTGTGTCTGAAATTGCAGCTTACAGGAGCTTATGGTCAGTGCAGTTCCAAGAATCCTTCACTCTCTCTGTAATAGATGGTCCTTCAACTTATGCTTCTTCTATTACTTTTATGTAGCTTTCTAATTAGACTTCTTTTAAAACATTTTAATTGTTTGTTTTCTGTGGACAGACCAAAAGCCAATGTTCACAGTCCTCTCATCTTTGAAAATGACACTGCTCTGTTCTGGGGACTGGGCTTAAATTATTAACAGAATATAAGATCACATTCACAAATAAAGTTTGGCTGAGACCAGCCATGGGATAAGAGTACAAGAAAGAGCTTATGCTAGCATATGCCACATTTTCTGCACCCTGCAACAAGGTCACATTTCTGGCTGCAAGAACAGTTGCCTGGAATTGAGGAACCACCCAAAGAGTCCAGACACAAAGAAATTCAAATGAAGTTATTTAGTAGGAACACACAGATAGGGAGAGGGTTTACAGTGTACAGATCAGATCTGATCACTTTCATGTACTGCATCCAGTGTTATAAAAGGTTCCCTTCTCCCATTTCTTGAGTATACCCTGAAGACCAGGCTTGTCTCTCAATGGAGAGAGCAAACCCAAGAGATCAGCTTCTGGTGTGGCCAAAGTGCACAGACTAAAGCATCTGTGACCCTGCAGGCTGAATCATCAGGCTTTGTCCAAAGTGGTGGTGGGTCAACAGAGAATGGGATGCTGAGCTTGTCACGCTTACAGATGACTTGATGTGTCCCTCCAGGGAAGATTTAAACCACTTTTCAGGAGAGCAACAATATCTCATGGTGAAATGTATTAGAAGCCCAAAGGATAAAGAAGCTGCGCATCTCCTCACTTCTCACTCAAGGGAAAAGTCTCATTATGAGTCTTGAAGGATTTTCAAATTTCAAGAGTTGCCCTGAATCTCAGAGTAGTTAATAGCTCTAACTGGAAAAAGGTTTTTTTGATCTCAGGACATTGCCTCTATGCATTTCCTCTATAAAAACAAAATTGAAATTAGTTTGTTAAAACCAGCATGGATTTTTCATCTTTGTTTGGATGGTGGTGTGTTTAAAAGAACACAGGTGAATTTCATGTCTGTATAGAACATTTACTGCTTCACAAAGGACTGACTACACTTGTCAATAAGAAGTTAAGACTTTTAGTTCAGGCTTCAGACACTCAGGGCTAGTGAAGCATTTGACCCTGTTGGTATGATTTAGAAGTTTAGGTGGCAGCTGAGAAATGGTCTAGCTGGTAGAAAGGCAGCTTCCCTCCACAGTCTTTCGGTAGTTTGTTGTGTTTCTTCTACTTCTATTAGTCTTCTTCTGGGAATTCCAGACACCATTAGCTGGATTTCTTAGGCAGAAATAAGTAGAAGGAACAGAGAGCAGACAAAAACAAAAAAAACCCAAACAAAATGACAACCAAACAAAAAAATCCCCACTCTTTCCTTTTTTTAAAAATAATTATTATTTTGTCAGTAATTCTTCTGAATTGTTCTCTTCATGTTTCCACTTTTATCATTACTATGATACCTATGTTAGTGGTAAATAATAATAAATTAAATAATTTGATGCTGAATCCTTTCATCACTTCTGTTATTCAAGTTTCACTTTTGGGGGATTCCAAGTCAGCATTTTAGCATTTCTTAAATGAATAAAGAAATAAATGAATATAACTAAAGAGAAACAAATTTGTAATAGGAAAAAAATCTAAAAAACCACAAAGTTTTCAAGATTGGGTTTTTCTTGTTTTAACTTATTGCTCCTTCATTCTCACAATGTTTAATCTTTTCTCCTAAAGATGCTCTGTGCTCAACTTTCAGAAAACATGTACTTTTCTTATAAATTAAACACTTCTATTAAATTTCCTGTAAAGTCACTGCAAAAATGAAACTTTCACATTTTAAGAATCTTCACCAGTATTTCCCAAAAGCAATAATTTTTACAAATATTTTATTGTATCTTATATTACAAGCCTCAATTTAATATTTTTTATGTAGCTCCTTGAAGCTCAGATTTTTTAAGGGGCTTCTATCTGTGAATAGTAGCAGTAATTTAAAATCTCTTCTGTAGGGATCAAGTTTCAAAGCCATTGAAATCATATGGGAAATGTCAATACATTTGGTGGTGAAATGGGGAGGGGGTTACTGTAAGGCTGGTAAGGAACTTGAGTGAAATCCTGGCTTTATTGCAAAGAGTGCAGGTTTTCACCAAACTTTCTAAATTCCAGGACTGAAGTCTAATCTTGTACTTCATGTAGAAGGAGAGGAGGTCTGAGCTTAACTATCTGATAAAATTACCATAATGTAAAGGATTATTTAAAAAACATATTTGCAACTAGATGTACATAGAGAAAGGAGAGTTTGCAAATTGTTTCTCCTCCTTTTAGCTGTGACACCAGAGAATAACAATGACACACTCATCAAAACCCCAAAAAGTATTTAGGGAAAGAATAGCACAAGGGCTCTACTGTGGCCAAAAAAAAAAAAAAATTAAAAAAAGAAAGGCAAAATGGAAGGAAGAAATTTCAAATGTCTCTGACTAGAATTGGAAGATACACTTTTTTTATGCATCAAGAAGCACAGAAGGAGTGAGTCTCCTGAAGGACATTGGCTTCAATAGACTTCAGTGAGAGTGTGAAGAGCCTGAATAAAGAGTTCAAGACTGGGCCTTGTTCTCTAAAGGAAGAGAGCAGTATAAATGTGTGTCCCCATTAGATGCACTGTACACAAAGAGAGGAGTAAGAGTTATAACAGTAGCATGCTCTCCTCCTCTCTCAGCTGTGTGATCAGAGAGGTCAGAGCCTCCCTGTTCACTGTGAACAATGCCTTGGAGCAGCAGTCAGGAATCTGTCACTCCAGAGCCACATGCTGCTCTTTGGAAGCAAAATCCTTCCAGCCTCTGGCATCAGAGCACTTGGGAAAGAACTGGAGTGGGGGTAGAAGTGGGTGATGAGAAAAAGGAAAAAGAAAGAAAAAGAAATAAAAAGAGAAAGAAAGGAAGAAGTGCGGTCACCATTTTTGGTAGTGATTCATTACATCTCTTCTTTGGTACCATCTTCTATAGAAACTGTGAAGTTCTTCAGAATAAAGCTAATAACCAAGTGGAACTGATCACAACAACATTTTATTCCTCTGTCTAAAGTGCACATGTTTTCAATTCACTTGATAGCTGTGATTGATGCCACCAAAGAAAGGCTCAGAATACTGCCCTTAAAAAAAAAAAAAGGGACTTGGTGGCAATACGCATTTTCATAGCTGGTTCTTCAGAGAGTCAAGTAAATGGTGAGTTTCAACACTGTTTTCAGCTTAAGATCACTGAGGCTTTCTCAGAAGTTGAGTGAAGAGAATGGAAAAGAAAGAGACCAGAGAAAAGGCCAAAGTGAAGGAGCTTTAAGACACCTGGATACCCCTTCGAGCCATTCATCACGCTGTAACAGAGAGATCCCAGTCAGGTGCTCTTACAAAAGCCCAGTTCTTGCTTTTAGTTAGGAGGGTGTATGGCCTTATTCAATGGATTTATGTAGCTTAAAGAAGAGCAGAACTGACCTCCTAAGAGACTGAACTGTGCACAAACCTTCATGCTAGTGGCAGTGAGCCAGTCACAGTGCACAGAGAGAGGTGTTATTTACCATATTTGAATCCTGATTTGGTTTCCGGCATTCACTTCATCCAAAGTTTGGGGGGTGGTCGGGTGCTAACTGTTGGTGCCAGCTGATTTCAAAGAAATTTTAAAAAGTGGCTAGCCAGGCATTTGGCAACAAAGGTCGTTGACTTTCGGCTGCCTTAAAGAGTGATGCATCTGCTTTGTTTGAATGCCAATAGATAAGGTGCATGCGAAATTCCCCTTGTAAATTAGCAAGATAAAAGTGATTCTTGTCTCGTTGGATTGATCCTTTTTCCAGTGTTTTAATCATGTTGAAGGCACACCTCTATTTTGGAGTTGGTGGGGAACTGTGCTGCCCAGGGGAAAGCCCCAGGAATAATTCCTACCCCTTCCTTCCTGGGCAAGAGTCCAGGCTGCTCTCTTCTATCTGCTTCCCGCGGTTTGTCAGTGAAGTATCCGGTACTCCAAAGGCAGACAGGTGAAGTAGTTTCTTTATGGTTGGAGATGCAGGGGCTGCATTTTGATCCTAATCAGGAGTTAGTTTTTATCATCCTTTTCCCCACTAAGGCCACTCTCTGCCCCACATCCCAGGATGTCAGGACACATTCTGGTCATAAGATAGCTGAAACTGCCCTTTGTACAACAAGTGTGAAAACTGGAAAGAGAAAATACAATTCATAGTTACTGTACACTGTCAGGAAAGGGAACATTGCAAGGCACAGTCTAAAGTGGAGAGAGTTCTATATACAGCATATAAGGCCAAATTTATCTGAAGATTGTCCTTAATTTGCCAAGCCTATTTGAGACACTTGGTTCTAGCTAAGATGACTACAACTCCCAGCTAAAAAAATTATTTGCAATTGAAATATGATAAAATAGTTTGTTAATGCCAAGGAGAGCGGTCTCTTAATGTCATTTATTTCAAGTCTGAAGTTTCTCACGAAAGAAAGAAAGAGAGAAAGAAGAAGGAAGGAGGAGAGGGGGCTTTTTTTTTTTTTATGTGTTTGCCTTCACGGCTTTGGAGTGCTCACTAATTCCATCTGTCCACAACAGAGCCATCGGAACGGCGAGAAAAAGCATTTCCATATGTGCAAATTAGCATCCAGCCTCTCTTAATCTGTGCAGTGCTCCTCTGAAGTAGATGGCGCGGATGGCTGCCAAACCCACTAATGGCATTCAAATAAAGGACTTTATTGGCTTTAACTGCCACTTTTTCTTTTCTTTTTCTTTTCTTCTTTTTTTTTTTTTTAAGATAGAAAATGTGTTCCCCCTCTTATTTTATTTTTGTTCTGATATTGTCACTTTGTACTTCAACCATTAAATAAAAAGAAGGCTCTGTGCAGCTCTTTAATGGGATCCGTTTTCTCCTACAGATGCATTCTTTTACTTTTTAATGAAATCTCACCATTAGTTATTACACTATAATCAACACCTAAAGTATACCATTCCCACTCTCAGCCAGCTTGCCTTTCCCAAGGAAGTTCTTCCTCTTTTCTCTGCTTTACACCAGCAGAGACAGGGCTGAGATGAGAGACATTTTGCTTGGGATCCTGCCCACACTGTGAGTTCATACGAAAAGGAATCTGTTTGTTTGCTTGTTTGCTTGCTTCTCAGATTGTTTTTCAAGATCTGGCACATACACAGCTGCAGCCAAGGACAAGGAGAGGTTCCAGTGGTATCCTATTCAGAGTCACTGTCCCGACGGGTGCCTCTGCACCCAGCAAGGGCTACCATTTAGGGCATGTTTTGAATTTTGAACCACTTGATTATTTCAATGGAAAACAAAGGAAATTATTTAATCCTAAGAAAAATGTAGCCCTTATACCAAAAGTATCCCTCTGATTATACTGAATCAGGCTTTACTTTTACCCTTCAGTATTTGTCCTACTTCTGGCAAGGGTTAGGTAACCACACCTGAGGCCTTGTGATCTCAGATCTTGCTGAAAATACTATGGTTGCTAATCCTGACTTGACTAGTGGTGCCAGCAATAAAACCACAGTCTCTAGTGTGTAGCAGACTCCATATGTTAGCCCCCTAGTCTGCTAAGTCACCACGCCAGCCTAAATTTGAAACATTTCTAAAGTGTTATACAATGTTGTAATAATGTTTTTACAAAACAAAGGCTGAGTTACTGGAAGCCATATTCATCCAATCAGCATCTTATTGAAAGAGGAATCTTGACGGAAGCAGAGGTGACACAAACCATAAAACAAATAAGAATAAAATAAAATAAAAATTAAAAATTGTGCTAACACCTTTAAAAGGGGGGCACTGACCTATTAGTGAGCGGAAATTGGAAGAACTACTGCAGAAAAAGAAAGTCTCGGTTGGATGTTATCTCGCTTTCCTGAGGAAGAGTGCACCCAAAAGGCCTCAAGCTAAGAACACAGTTGACTTAATTAAAAAGTTCCTAATTGCCAAAATGCTGCTTATAAAAACAAGAATGGACACTGTTAATTGCATACTGAGCAGTGTCTGCCGAAACAGAAAACCTTCTACATAAGCAGAACTTTCTCAAAATACTATTGCTGCTTCTTATTGCAGAGTTTTTCCCATACAGGGGAAAAAAAAAAAAGCCACAAACTAAACTGATTACAGATTGACTCTGCACCTCAAACTTGGCCTACGTCATGAATGATAATCAGAGGGGATGAATCTAACCTGTTTTAAAGTTTTCTGTAAGACTCCAATCTTACAAATATTTAAGAGAGTATTTAAAATTGATATCAGGATAGTATAGTTATCTTTCCTGATGTTAGTTAGGTACTTACATGCAAAGATGATGGGAAAACAACAATTCACATATTATAAATATATATCAATTGTGTTATATTTTAATGCATCTATATCATTGAAGTACAAAGTCTTAGAGTCCCACTCTAACCACAAGATGGAAAGATGGCCACGCTAAGTACCAAGAAGCTAATTAGAGATTGTATATAATTTAAAAAGTTTTATATAAATTTTATATTTGGTACATTTTCTTTTCTGAATAAAAGAAAATAAGTTTTAACCATATTATTATATTTTGGCTGTTTTTCTTGTTATTTACTCAAAGAATAAGTATTAATTCAACAGCCATAGTGCTCATTTACAGAAATTGGTTTTCTGGAGCCTTTCTCAAGTACTTCTAGAACACATTAATCAATATTTATTTTCAAGAAATATTTGCACTAGAAATTTTATTTTTATTACTGACTTGTACAAGAATTCTAATCATTTAAAAGAGCCCAAAGCACCATTTTTCTGGGCGTTACACAGAGGTTGACTAGACCATAGTTCTTGATTTAAGGGATTACAGTCTTAGCTGTCAAGACAAAGAGCTAACAAGCATTGTACAACCTATGCTCCAGTAATCAGGACAAAGAAACCATTCCTTCTGATTTCAGTAGTGATTTCACTACTGAACAATTGAGCACACAATGATAATACTGGGGATCACTTCAAGTAAATGATGCTTAATTGCAGGGGAAAAATTATCAAATTATCTTACTTGCTATGAATCACTCATTAATCTCTATTTGCATTTCTTCTGGAAAAGAACCTTAACTACCTGATCTGCATGTGCAAATAATAATTATTATTAAATAGTGAAAGTAGTGCAATTATTAAATAATGCAACCATATCAATCATTACTCCTATTAATAATACATTATAATAAGTCTCTTAGAACTGTTCATGGTCCCAAGCTGCAATATGCAAAGATTTGAAACATCTGCTTAGACTTGGAGTTGGGGTTCATAACCAAGTCAGACATTGAGTCACAGTTCAAAATACATATCCTTTGGCATTTTGGACTTTAACTCCTCCTTTGCATTTATTCTTCCCCTGGCCCATTATTAGCTGTGAAATCAAAAATGAGAAACTGTTCAGTAAGCACAGAGATTCAGACTCTCTCTCTTTTACAATCAGTTTAACAAAGTAGTTTAGGTGTTATGACACTCATTTTACAACTAAGGAGAAGAAGGCTGAGAGAACAAGCAATAGGAAAGTCAGTGACAAAACTGTACTGAGTCTTAGAATCTCGTGCTTCTTCTTTCCCTTCTCTTTTTGCTGACATAAGTTTAGCTGACAACATAAACCAGTATGAAATTTTATCTTCATAATAGTTACAAGAAAAATATTTTGTTTCCAGGAACAAAAGAGCATTCTTATTGGAACAAGATACTAATTCTAACATATTTAATCATATATGCTTTATATGTTATCTTTCTGAAGGATCACAATATGACATATAAATTTGGTGTAGTTAGATTATGACATTGACATGTTGCCTGAGTATGTTCTAAAACCAAGATTTTAGACTGTAAAAGTGTTTTAAAACAATTAGAAAAAGTACTTGATTAAAACTTCTTCAAAATATTTTGAAAATTGTCTGATTTTTGGCAAAATGAGTTGCCTTACTTATCACTTAAATTTGAGGGTTAATTGGTTGTATTTGATAGTCTTGTAAAGATTGTGACTATTCAGGGCAAGAGTCAATAAAGGGGAGGAGCAGTAAGTAGCAGTGTACAACTTCTAATTTTACACATTTAAACATTCTTTCTTACAGTCCCTTTTCTGCTTTACAAAAACATCCTCTCTTCATCAGCAAAGGCTGATGCAGAGACATTTGCTACAGAGCATGTCACATGAAAAAACTATTTCAGAACTTCACCTGTGCATGGGTAGAAACACAAGTGGCTTTTCCTGTTTGAAATTAAACTTATTTGTCGTAACTTTGGATTTTCTCCTAAATTAAACTGATATAAATTTTGTCAGCACTGATGTTTCTGCACCATGCATATCCAACTGCACACACATTGACACACACAGACAGTCATGTATAGATGAACAATGGTAACAAGAAAAGAAAAGGGAAAAAAATTAAAAAAATGCAACTCTCATTTTAAATCCAAGTCTCGGACTCCAGTGGAGCTGGGCTAATTTACACCAGCTGAGAATGCTCTTGTATTTATTTTAGAAAAGATGCAATTTTGTCCTAACAAGCAGTTTGCAAGGCCTACTTGATTGATTTAGTTGACTCTGGCTTTATTACAGCTTAATGTGTTCACATCACTATTGTTAAAGTTGTTTCAGCACTTCTATTATTACTGCCTGGTTTTTGGCATTTAGAAGTTTATAATAATAATAACAGCAGTATTTTGTACTTTTATAGCATCTTTCTTCTGAGGAGCTCGAAGAGCTTTGCAAACAATAATTACTGCTTTACAACCCCTTGGTATAGCAGATTATATTGTAGCACATTTTACTGGCAGTTCAGATTCTGATCTCAGTTCACATCAGTGCACATGCAAGCTATCTACACTACAAATGTGGTTTAGATTCCTTCAAAAATAAAAACAAAAGGAGGAATGCCCTTTACAAGATCTGCTGCTAGCTCAGAACAAAACTTTACAGTCCTGATTTCCTCCACCTGGTACCAATTTTTAAAACACTCGGTTTGCTCCAGAACCCACTCTCGTCTCTGCTCACTGTAGCAGCAAAGGCTTGAGGAAGCTGGTTTAAACAGATGATGATAAAATACCTTTTATAAAGAAAATTTCTCCTGGCTCTACAAAATCATCTCTTATTTCTTGTGGGGTCTGTACTGTCAGGAAAAAAAATGCTGTTGAATAATCTGGAGCAAGATGTTTGTTATTTTTAGCAGAAAGAAGGGAGATTCTGAAGCTACTTTCTTATAGACTGGTAAAGAAGTTAGTCCTATATTTAGTGTTTGGGACTAAGGAATAGACAGCCAAACATGCTCCACTTTGAAAAGCAATCACATGAGAAAATCAGACTCCCTCTAGTAATACATAAACTGATAAAAAATTGGATCAGGGTTAAATATTTGCATTCCATTTCTGTGCAGATAGCTAGTATTTCATCAGTCTAAAACAAAGAAAAAAGTAAGTTTTTCAAAAAAGTGCAAGTAAAAAGTACTTAGCACTAAGATTTTTTTCATTCACTGGTGTAAACCACCACAAAAACCAAATAACAAATACAAAAAAAATTGAAGCAAATAAAAAGCTATGAATTTAGTTACTGAGAATGAGAACTGTGAATAAACTAATTTCTTTGAGTTAAACTGTGAAAAAAAACTAGTTAGAGAATATTTTCATTTCAGATCAACCTGAAATTTTTATTTAAAATACTGACACAAAATATATGATTTAATTATGGAAGGGTTTGTTGGAGTTTTCTTAAAGTTTATTTAAATTCAATTACTGCCAAGTAACAAAAAAAATTCTAAGAAGAAAACTCTTGATCTTATGAATAGTTAAGGTCCACTGAAAAGTGCATTCTTCCAGCAAAAGAAGAAATTATCTAAAAAACCCCCTTCTGTTCTGACTAGAGTGTGATCTTATCACTTTCATCATTATAAGAAATATATACACAATGCAAGATGAACTTTCTACTGTTTCACCCTTTATAATAAAAATATTTACAGAAAGGAAAAAGATTCATTAGATAATGCATCAGAGCACAGATTTGACCTATATGGCCTCGACCGAGCTGTAATAATCACTGTGGACCCCTCTGCTATTAAAATTGGTACTAGACAAGAACTTCAAGTGCATCAACACTTTTCAATGACAAGCAAAAAAAAAAAAAGACAAAGATGCAAATACTCTCCTGCCCCTTTTTTAGCAATTTGACAGCAGAAGATAATTCAATTAACTGTCCTACCATCCCCACTGCCACTGGAAAGAAAACATCTTTGTCAGGCTGGTAAAACGAATTGAGGTTTGTGGAGTATAAGCCCAGCTTTAACACAAGGAAAAGCCTCAGTGCTGAAACCAGAGGATATTCTGTCCTTGATTTCAAGAGCTCCTGAATCAGCCATCTTAAAATACAGGGTAGAATGTTGGGTCCCAAAAATGTGAGCGAAAATTCTTCATTTTTCTTCTAAGAAGTTGGATTTTTGGCTTTTGGCTTCAGCCTAGAGAGAAGCACAAGGATTGTTCTGTGGTTCTACAGAATTTTGAAGATATCTCACAATAATCAATATTTTAAAATCAATAAATAGTTCTAGATATTGGACATTGCAAGAACATTCTCAGATCTAGGAAACTAAAGTGGACAGCTGATTTGAAACAGTGGGGAATATTTACCTGAAACCTGACGACATATAGCCCTGTGAGTAGTGTTGATTACCTGTAATTATAATCGCTTGCAACTTACTTAAAATTACCTCCTCTGGATTTGGCCCACAAAAAAAAATTGAAATCAGTATTAAAGAAAATCTTTGGTGATTAATTACTTTTTGGAGTTAAACTTCACAGACAAGTATGTTAAAAAGAAAAACAACAGCAACAACAAAACAAGAAAAAAATCAACAAAAGAAACAAACCCCCACCTTGAAAAAACCCAACCCAAACCAAAAAGACTAACGAAAAATCCACAAACAAATCAAAAATGCAAATAAAAAATGATCTATTTTCTAGTCCAAACTCTGATTTAAGTGTTAATATTATCATAGTCTAGAAGAAAAATAACATCATTGAGGCTTCAAAATGTTTGTGATTACACACTCAAAGAGGGTTTCAGTACATTCAATTCAGAAGAAACATAGAGAAATCTTAACTCTATCACTTCTGACTGGAGTGCAAAACTCAAATCAGTTGCTCATAAACATTTGTGATAAGATTAATTTAATTTTTTTCTTAAACAAAGAGGGTAAATTAAAAGAATCAGCTTATTCCTTCCTACTCTGTAGTGACAAGATTAAAAATTAAATTTATACATATTTCATTTCTACATAATAAAGCCTTTTGCAAAAAGAAAAAAATACCACAGTTCATCTAATTAAATCAAAGAAAATTGCCTGAAGCGATGCTACAGTATTACAATTAGATGTCTGCCAAAACCAGCCGTTTGAATTCTTAAACACCACTCCACTCTTAAATACAAAATACGGTTTTCATCATTTTCTGTGATATTACCAAAATGAGGGATTTTTTCATCATTATTACGTCAGCCTGGAATGCCTTGCTGGACTCATTACGTATTTTCTCCTGCCTTACAGAAATTTTGTGTGAAGTAAATACGGAATGTTTTTGTTTTGTTCCCCATGAGTCTACCCATAAATTTTAGGATATAATGTTATGGAAATGAAATAACATAGTTTAATAAAAAAATCTGCATTAAAACCCCAAGTTTTGTGTAATTAGTGTAATTTATGTAATCCTTAAATCGTCTTTGGAAACAGATTTGAAAAGAATAAAAAACCAAAACACAACCACTACAAGTAGTTGATTATTTACAAAAACTGAGGCTATACACATTTATTATTCTTACACAGCCTGATTAGTAACTCTAATTTAGCATCTATTTCAGTACATCCAGATCCCAAAGGCCCGCACCAAATGCTCAGCTCACACCCGGACTTCCTCTGTGACCTTGCACAAGTCCCAAATTTTCCCATGTCTGAAAAATGGGAGAATAATACTTCCTACCTGACAGGGGTGTTGTCAGGCTAAAATCCACAGAAGAGTATCAGATACTGAGATACTAGATGTAATAAGGGACAGGGAAAGAGACAGGCTGAAAACAGTGAAGACTGGATAAATAAGTTGCTATGCTACAGTAAAGGCAATTCATTTAAGCATCGTTCACTGAAAGCAGAGTTGAGTTACAAGCTACCAGTGACTGACATGCAAAAATGTACTCCAAAATCACTAAGCTAAGTTTCAGGAAAATTATTAACCTTGCATTTAAAGAACACTCATATTGCAAAACTGTGTGAAGTAGTAAAATAATGAAGATAATACATGGGTGATGACTAAGGTTTCTTGTGCTAGGACCTTCCTATGTGATTACATTTTATATGTAATTAGGAAAACTACAGCCATGTTCACCTTGTCATATTCTCTCTGCCTCCCTTGTGTCTTCCAAGTTCTTATGCTCCATGGAGAAAGTATGTCTGTAATCTCTGCTGAACTCTCCCAGGTCCCTTTAGGTTCCTCCAGCTGACACAACTGAACCTGGGCTGAGGTAAAATTGTATTCAGCCCTCCAGGGAGAGTTCCAATTGACCATCTGATGATACCACTCCCACTGATCTGTATTAGAAGAAAGTGCTCATACTATAGTTTCATGCTTGCCTGAAAAAAAATTGGTGCCACGTACAGGCTCAAAATCAGGAGAGTTTTGCAAATCACTTTGTATCAACACATATGTTTTTGAAGTACTTCTCTAGATATGAGACATATGTTCCATACCCTATGCACTTGCTTCCCTATGATCAAAGTTGTCTCAGGTGGAAAAAAAAAAAGGTACAAAAATATCTGCAGAAACGGATTTTATTTTCTTCTTTTTTAATTGGATGCCTAAGGCAGGTGACCAGTGTTCTGGTCAAGTGAGCAACTCCTCTCAAGTAACTCAGTCAGATACAATCCTCTTGCTTCATTTTGTCCCCTGCTGCTACTGTCTCACATGGGATTACGTGCACTATGAATGCCTGGGGGATCTACACTCAGGTTTAAAAGCAAACAGAACGGGCAGACAGAATACGTAGCATAGGGCACATTTCAATAGATTCACCTAGATACAGATATGTGACCTAGCAGGTGACCAAAGATGCTGTCTTAGGTTGGGCAATTAGAGAATAACAACAGATAATATTAAGGTTCTATAATTTAACTTCTATTTTTTATGGTTTTTTTCTTTCATACTTTTTGTTTACATGCAATGCAGCACATAAATTGTTTGACTGCACTAGTGAGAATGTTAGGAAGAATTAAAATTTATTGTGAGTAATTGGAAAACAGTTGTCAAATAGCCAAAGACCCATTCTGAGCCTAACTCAGGCATGGGATACTAATTGCAGAAAATTTTGATAGCACAGGGAAGAATGGGAGTTGTAGGATGCTGTCCACAATAAAAGTGGACATCTGCATTTCAATTAGTAATCAATAGGAGACTTTCGGAAATCCATTACTCTTGACATTACTATGAAAGCTCATTATCTAATTCATCACCTAAATCCACTCAGCCTCTACCTGTGAGGTATTTTCCCAGAGGGGTCCATCCAGTAGATGTGCTTACAGCACAGCCCACAGATCTGGCTCTGACTAAACCGTGATTGGAAGGCAATAAAAGCTTCCTATTACAATCCCAAAGGACAAATGTTTGAAACTCAGGTTGAATTCCTTTCTCCAATTCCTTTGTGAGAGTCAATTCCTGATTGCACCATTTGTACATTTCTGTAGGGCCTCATGTTTCTTCATTCCTGTGGCAATGAACCTTTGCAGTACAAGCTTTCAGCAGTATACCAATATCCAGGTAGGTCAGCTGAACGTGCTCAACTTCAACGAAAGGTCCATATCGCATTTGGTATGCTGTTCCATCACACTCTCCCATTCATCACCACTCATGATTGAAAATTTTAGCAGACATTCTCAGCAAACAAGCAAAAACTGGTAAAATAAATCATCTATATTTGTTTACCTTGTTCCCTGTTTGCCAGACCCCAGACATTTGAAAATCCAATACTAACGGAGAAGATGAAGAATACCAAAATCCACTTAAGAAACACAGCACAAAATTTATACAACACACCTGTAGAGGACTGTGATGTCTTTTGCACCTACCTTTTGTCTATAATGGTCCAATTTTGCGGGAAGGTAACATAGAGTACTATTATTCACATCTTCATTACCGTTTATGTAAAAAATGTGAAACTAAGATTTTAGTGTTAGAATATTATATTGCTGGCATTTTACTATTACATTGTGCATGTGGGAAAGTTTGCAAGATTGCAGATTTTGAACCATATTATGTTTACCAAATTTTGTACTAATTACTGAAACTCAGTAGCTTTTTGAGAACTTAAAGTAGCATATAGGAGTTTCTAAAAAAGGAAGGTGTCTGTGAGTTAGTTGATGGTAATCATTGTGACTGTCTATTCCAGACCAGAGAATATTTTTTTTTCAAATAAACTCTTATATTTAGAATACACCATGTCATTACGTCACTGAATTTTTCAATTACCTGGAGTAAGGACAAGACTGGTCTAGGAATGAGTGTCAAAAAAAGATCTGGTGCCAGAAATTTTGACATAGGTACAGAAACCTCTCTCTTCTTTTCTGGACTTCTAATGCATGCTTTGCAGAATAAAAACTAAGATATACACTATTAGCCTGTTATGTCACTGACAAAAATTTTCTAATTGAAACGATGACACGTAACAATGAATCATTCCCAGTGCTTAGAAGTGAGGTGCATTTCCTTTACTATGTGGATTAGTCTTAAAACAATGCCTATTCATGTAGAGTTACCCATACTCATAGAAAAGTACTTTATGGAGTGAGTAAGTCTTTTCTGATCCTTGTCTTTCAGTTGCCAGTCAAACTGACAGAAATCTGTTGTATGTATTTTTTCAAGGAAAAGTGTATTTTTCTGCCCTTCCCAGCTTTGCCTGGATAGCCAGAGAACCTTAACATCCATTGTAGTGTGCAGTTACCAGTGGAAAGTCTCTGCTTCTCTCTTTCTGACAAAAGGTTGTGTGCTGGTTTGGCTGGGCTAGAGTTAATTGTGCCTAGTTGCCAGCTTTGGTTAAACCATGGCAGGTTGTTCAAGAGCAGTACCAGACATGAACAAGAGACATGCTGCAAGCTACAAAAGCAAAGTATTTGGGGGTAAGGATAATACTTGGAGAGACTGAACAATAACAAAAGTAAAAGTAAACCATGATGTTATGTAATAAAGTTTAGCCCTTTTCATGAGTTAAGGATTACCACTTACACATTAAAAATAGAGAAGACCACAGAGACCACTAAAGCTGGGATTAGAACGCTTAAAGCCCTGAATCCCAGATCTCGCCTTCAACCACTAAACCACATCTTCTATAGTTAGACCTTTTTTTTGAGTCATGGAGCTGCTTATTACTCAACATTCTGCAAGTACTTAAGCACCCTGCTGAACCAAGGCCCACCTCCTGGAGACCAGAGCCTGTAGTTCATACTCAGGCATTTATCCTTTGTAATCATGCAACTGGAATCTGTCTACAGTAAAACACACCCTTTTTCTGCACTGGAAAAATAGAGTCATCAGTTCCTCCGGAGTTCATAGCTTTGTTTTGTAGCATATCACTCCAGTTTTAAGCCGGAACAACTCCACTGCACTCATAACGATTCCACTGTTTAAAAGTGGGCGTAATGTAACAGAGAATCAGGCCCAAAGTCTCCAGTCAAATGGCTCTGCAGCCTTGATGAGAATATCATGCTTTCTTATCATAATCAGCTGTGTTTGTTATTGCTACCACCACCCTGCTGCTAACAGAGATCTGTATTGGTACATTTAAGAGGCACAGACAATCTCACTGAGAACCTGGCCATGCAGTTCTTTTTCATTTGACTGTATTTGATTTGCAAGAAATAATATATTAATTTGCATTAAATAATTATTCGCAAGCTGGAACCTGGTCCCGAGACTTTGACATATGAGTTTCTAGTCATGCTTAGCTGGCTATAATTTTTCATCTGGAGGGTATCTTCACTATGCAAGCTTGATGAACAGGTTATTTTATTTTAGATCTCCAGTGAATACCCATCATTCGCTTTAAAGAAAGGAATACAGAAAATGTATTGGCTCAACTAGACTCTGTCTTTCACATCTCCGTTTAGTCAAGAGCCATTTAAAGTTCTCTTTGTGTCTGCTCAGATAAATGTCTAGCTGGATCCTGTGTGTAATGCACACATTTTGGCAGGACCAGGGGTATTTGGTAACCATATGTGTGATGACTTTTGTGAGATCCAGTCACCTACATGTTCATCTGCCTCGGTTTGTTAGCCTTCTGCATCTCTTGAGTACTCTCTGCAGGAGGTAGCATAGGACAGAGAAGGACAGAGTGGTTGAAAGGACAGTTTTGAACTCTTCTGTCTCTTGCTAGTGCAATGGTAAGCAAGTTTAAATCCTATGCTATTCTTAGTCTGGGTGAGAGACAGACTTAATTTAATATGAATGGCTGCAGACACAGTGTTGTGCCATACAATCATTTAATTTGTTCAACACATTATCCCACTATTCAGAGCCACACAGTGGTTGACAGTTAGTTCACTCTTGTATCATAGGTAGAATTGTAGTGAAGCCTGTAAAACAAAGTGTCATAGAAGACTTGTCTATATTGAAAATCTTCCACTTAATTACCTTCTTAGTTGCCCTCTAAGGTGCTGTTCTGCCATCTCTCTGTTAATCCATTGCAGCTGAAATTTACTGGTAAACTCAAAATATATGCTTCCGAGGACTTGTGTAGAAGATCATAAATGTTCAATGAAGAGATGAAAAGCTTGAGGTAGGATCAATGCAGATTGAGAGCAATAACTGTAGTATATTTTTTTTCCTAGGTTTGAGAAGGTCTTTCTTTGCTCACCATCTTTGTTCAAGTCATTGAAGAAAAGCTAAGGAACAGACCCCAGAGATGGACAGACTGATAAGAGAGATATACTTGCTCCAGGTCAACTGCAGATACAGTTCTCTAATGTGTGAAACCTTGTCCACTGGCCCCTCATTCAGCCCTCCCACACCCTAAATCTGTTCTGGCTCTCAGTTACTTTTGCTAACACAACCATCATGACTCACACCATACTTTACCATGCAAATTCTTTAGAGGAGGAAATGAGAGGAAATAAAAAGGAAATGCTTCCATCGTCTACCTCCTTGACTACAGCATCCTGTAGCCATCATGGCAAGAAGGTGACTGACTGCGTGTCACCATGGCATTGCTCCAAGTCGGGAAGCTCCTTGTCCCTGCCCCTGCCCTGAGACAGTCTCAGGGCTGTCTTACACTCACCACTGTCCATCTGGGGCAAACAGAATTGGAGATAAACAAGATAAAAGTCTAAAAGTCTGGATGGGCTATTGTCCCATTCTCTGATGAACTCTGAGCTCACAGAAGAGCTGCCATTGAATTTGGTGCTCCTGAAGGACAACAGTCTTGTGTATCCTTGGGCCTGACAAGTATCAAAGAAGAAAATCAGGCCCAGGAAGAGGACATCTGAATTTGTCATCTGCCTCACAAAATAAAATGAGGCAGCAGCTGAACTCTTGTAAGATTCCAAGCAGGGTGTCATCCTTTGCTAAACACACAATAAATACATGGCAGATCTCCCCCAGCACTAACCCCACCCACACAGACAGACACACACTTGATCCGTGAGCAGTTTTGAAAATTTGGGCGGTAGAAACGTTTGTCACACCCACAAGCTATATCTGAAAGAAGGGAATGGGAGAAAAGCCATCCATCTTGGCTTCATGCTAAATTATCAGCTTCTTGGCTTTGTGCCAGCTCAGTCAGTTTATAATAATAACTGGCTCTGGACCAAGGTCTTTTTTTAGAGAGAGAGAGAGAGAACACACTGCTTTCTCTTTCCTCAAAAATATTTGTTAATAATCTCTATATTACTCATAATCTGTGTAACTTAATTAAATAAAAATGTCTATTTTAGCTTCCCTGCTAACTGAAAACTGGAGTTGAGATCAACTTATTGGGATCTTGGAACCAGTCTGGATTTCAAGCATGAGACAACATGGGACAGTTTGTAGCTGGATTTCTGGTTAGGGCCCCTGCTACCATGAGACCTGAACACAAACACAGTTTGATCGTGGATGGCATGAAAACAAGAAAAAGGATGAAAATATACAATGAAACCTACTGTTATATTGAACCATGTCTTGAACCTTGACCTGTTATCCCTGAAGATATAGCACAGTGTCTTTATATGACATGGTAAACTCCAAGAGGACTGACTGTACCTGAAAGACAGAGTTGCGATGATACCTGATGTAATATCTTTCTAATTTTAGAATTAATCCAGTCAAACTACATTTTTAATGGCAAGAGCTAAAGGAGAAGCACAATTCTTCTAATTCAAATTAGTGTGTAAGAACTGTCAGATCTCATTCACTTAAATTCTATTTCTTCTGGTCTCCTTGTTGGTTATATTTTTATTATTTAAAACTCCTAGAGATGACCTGCTGTGATTGTATAAAAAGCCCCTCATTCATGTGAGGTGCAACCACAAATAATAACAGTAAGCATAAAGAAAGTAAAAAACATATTTTATGCCTTTTGAACATAAGATACAGCAAAAAAGGAAAAGAACATATACTAAAGAGGTTTCCATTAAGCTGCAGGAAGAACTCCCAATGTTAATGCAATGGCAGATAAGCTTACTCAATATTTTTATTAATGTCTTACAATTTGTTCCTTTCTCAGCTTAGCTAATAATTTATCTTCCTCCTGCAGTGCAAACAGTGATCCTAAAAACTGTCCATGTACAAAAGTTCCTCTCTTGGGTTTTTACAGTTATCCATTGTTACAATCTGCATTCGATATTAAATCTATTACTGCCCTGTGCTGATGTACATTAACCCTATGAAGAAGTGTATTAGGCATACATCAAGAAGTGGTTGAAGTTCAGTTCATGCTGGACGTGTACTCAAATCCCTGGATGTTGAACCTTATAATCATTGACCTTCTTTAACCTTTTTTGTAGCCAAAAGTCGCTCAACTGGGCTGCAAACCCTTCAAGAACAATTTTTATTTTCAAATTTCCAGAGCCTCTTTTTTCATTCTTATTTTACAGTATTTTTAGTCCTTCTACTTCGGGGGCTGTCACTAAGGGGATGATGGTATCACAGGAGGCATTCAGCACTTTACAAGATTAGGTCTCTGGTCCTTGCCAAAAACTGTAAGGAGCTGAAGACTCAGAAAAAGAAAATAAAACTTCTTCTCTGAAACTGGGCAGATACAAAGCAAGCTGAGCTGCAGATGCCATAACACCTTACTTTATCATCATTTAATTCTCCTTATTTATCACTTAAATATTCTGGATCTTATCAGGTATAATAAATGTCAAGATCTCTGAGATAGAGACTATTTCTTTTGTTATTTGTACAGTGCCTTGCAGAATCAAGTTCTGATTCCTAGTTAGCCTGTACAAACCAGTGCACTATAATAATACCATGCGAGCATGAATTGTTTTCAATTTCAGAAATGTTCATGTCTCATTATTGGTCAGCTTTATACCAGGTCCCTATTTTAACTGGAGAAAATGAATCCATTTCCTGTGCACAACTTGCACAAGAGTTTGTATTCTTCACATTTAAGGACAGAGAATCACGATGATAGTCTTTAAGATATGACTGTTGTCAAATTTCATTCTGTGTAGTTTCTCTAGAAATCTCATTATTTTCTTCTTTTTTGCTAAAACTTCAGCTGAAAGTTAGGGTCTGAGCCACAGAGAATGCATACTAAGTGTCAACCCCAAATGAAACTGAATTCTTTGCTCTAGTGGAAATCTGTCTGGTTTATAGACCACAGGACAGATTGAGTCTACTTTGTGCAAAAGTTGGAGGGTTTATAGGTTCAAATGTAAGAAGCACTTTAGAAAATGGACTGCTGCTTTATAAAGCAGTTGATTGAGTGCTGCAAAGAACAGATGTCATGTATTCTCTGATAAAGGTACACCTAAGGTGGAAAGGCAGAGCCTGGTTGCCAGACCCTACAAGGCATGAAGTGCAAAGGCTGCCCTGCAGCAGTGTGCTGTCTTGGCAAAAGGCTGGTGCGGGGAGTTTCAGAAAACCTGAAGTACTCTTTGGGATGCTTTTGGGGGACAGTGACCCTGTCCAGGCCTCCTGGTACAGCTCCCACTGTGGCGTAAGTTAAGAGAACCAGTTCTGAGAGGGAACTGAGTGCACAGTGCTCTCCATGCAGAAACTGCGATTCCAGTGGTGGTTTGTGCTCATTATATAGTGTGAGATCACAAATAGAAGTTTTCACACTTGCCCATCTGCCACCAACTGACTCTAAAGAGCTGGTGAATCATACACTTAAAAGAGGGCGAATTTTTCCCCGCTGCCATTGGAATGTGTTTTGAAATTAAATATTCACAGTACAAAAGCTGAATAACAAGGTTGGGCTGATCACACCAGACACTGTGCATAATGTTACAGACATGAGGGTCAGGGGTCTAGGCCAAGACCATGGCCCTTAGTCACGGCATCAATGAAAGCTGATTCTTCCTTCCCCTTGGTGTCCCTTTCCATGTCTGAAGAGACTATTGAAAGAAAGATTTCTTTGAGAGGAGCCAGAGGAAAGAAAAAAGGGGAGGGGGAGAGGCTTAACTACCATAAATATGGTGAAAAAATATTATTTTTGTACTTGCATATGGTACTTTTTTCTAGCTATATATCTGCATACATTTTCCATTTGCTATTTGTAATTATGGATTTGGCTTTACAATATATTCATCAGTGACACTGTGATCCTTTTGTTCTGCTGCATATTAAAATGGTTCAGAAGATAGATTCAAAAGGTCTCAGGTTCCCAAGAAGGAACATAATAGGGGTAATGCATGGCAAGAACAGTTTCTGCTTTCTGCAAAACAGGAATAAGTAAGGGAGCTATTGCATTACACTTTGTGTACAGTACTCTACTCCTTGTCAAAGTTTTAGACAGATTCTTATCCATTGCAAATATCAGTTCTTATCTGGATTTATATCTTGAAATAATTTTTCATTTTCCCTGTGCTGACAGTGGAAAGCAGGCAGGATTTGTAGAAGTATTATCAGCACATTATTTTTGTGAAGAGCAATGCTAATATGATCATTTTGGTCATTCAAGAGAAAAAGAGAAAAAGGACAAAAGAATTTTTTTGGTTTTTGTTTCCACTTTAAAAGCAAGTTTTCTTTGGGTGTGACTAATCTACATGAAGTATAACTGTATCCATTACCCATTGTAGGTTTGTGCAATATGTGACAGCTGTTTGACCCCATCACTAAAGTCTCCCATGCCATGGAAAAGAGACAGGAGTATGCTGCAGTGAAGATAAAACACCCTTTATTCAGACTACTAGACAGAATCAGACTCCTTGGTTCTCTGGTTGCCAGAGAGACTCTGTATCTTATGCATTTGTATGTCATCACAAAAACCTTTCCAACCCCTGACCTGTGTAGCTCAGTTGCGGATGGAACCAAGTACACTACAGATGTCAGATCTCAACTGCCCCAGGACTCAACTTTGTCTTAGATATGCTGCCTGATTCTCTGGAAACATGACTCCAGCATCCAGGCTTAAGGTGAGATTCAACCGTATTGCAAATGAGGAAGTGGCTATGAACACAGCTGCATTGCACAGGCTCATTATCCCCGCAGTGTGTTTGTATCTACTGCAGTCAGCTTTGTGCAGTGGTGGAAGAATGATCAACTGTTCAACCAAAATCAATGTTTGACTGTTGCTTTCACAGTTTTTTTTCACTTAAGCACATGACTAAGCAATGCAGTGTCTGAATGAAGGTACTTCAGCTTGCATTCATGATACTAGATCCAGAAGTGGAGGCAGAATTTCCAAATCAGTTGGACATTGAAGATAATTTTATTCATTAAGAAACATCTGTTAATTGTGTCAGTAGGGGCTGTCTTACCTCCAGGACCTTGTATCTCTGTACAGGGATGGGTTTAAAATATACCAATATTTCATGTTACCTAGGCTTCCTGTAAGTGCTTCTGAAGTTCAGAACTGCACCTTGGAGACATGACTTTGAGATACTAGTTCTCAGGTTCTCGTCTATAAAACAGATACAGTTTGTCCTAACTCCCACTTCTTGTTGGCCTAATAGTATTAAAAGCGGTGACAACACTTGATGAAGGGCTCCATGTGAGTCATTATTTAAGGAAATAATGACTATTCTGTCAGCTATTTGTTCCTCCTTGCCATACAAAAGCAAGTGATTCTTCCCACCCCGTCATTTTCCAGACCCTACAAACCTGGAAGTGAGGAAATCAAACAAAAGTACATAAAAAGTGTCCAAAGGATAATGAGGAAAAGATAGGCTCAAATGGCAAATGTACATGTGCTGCTCTTAAACACTGGAGACTCCAAAATATTTAAGTACATGCCACATTTTGACAATATGGCTATCCTTGTTTACTTCAGTAAGAGGCCTTTATTTTACCTCTCTTCTTTGAGGGGTTTGAAGATCAGGACCACATTTACCATGGCATTCATGTCTAGAACAGTGAAAAACAAGTCAAAAATACGTTTATTTCATTCCCTTTCTTTCTAAACCCTTCTTTCATTCCCTTCCCATTCTAAACATGCTATGCATGTTTATGTGAAATTAATGTTGGTTATATACCACTGACATTATGGTTAAATAATTAGTGTTGTCTCAGTTTCTAGCAACTTGCTGTTCTTCACTTTGATGTGAGTCTATTTCCTCCTCAAGGAAATTTGGACACAGCTCTGAACTGAGAATTATCAAGTAATTTTTCTAAGCATTATTTTTGGTAGTCTCACTTGTGCCTTTTTCTGCTGATACAGCTATCTACGAGGAAAAGCACTTACCCTGTGTTCAGAACTGTGAAGGATAAAAGGCAACTAACCAAACAATTTTCCTAATTTTCCCCACCTCAGCCTCCTCTCTTCCTCACACATTCAACTTCTTTTATCTTTTTCTCTATCAGTCTTGCTTTTACCTGTTCTTGAAACATTTGATTAGGAAAGACAAATTGACTATTAAGGCAAAAATGATAACTGATGTACTTATATGCTTATACTCAGGCAAACCACATATAACCTGGAGAACGTGCAATTAAGTGACTGCGATCTTTCTGAACAAACTCTTTCCTTCTGTCTCTTCTAAATCATCAGTGCTTTTCATATACCTCTATTTTCCAAAAAATAGGTTTGAGGGAGGAGAAGTTGGATATGGTGCTTTTGTGAGGATAATGCTCAAATCTCTTTTAGCTACAAGGTTCTGCCTTGCACAAAGCTAAGAGAAGAATCTTCAACTTGTTGATAGCATTTTGCTCCACTGAGACCCAGTCTGGCTTCAGTTCTGCTCAGCTCTTCCATGGAACAGAGAGTCAGGAGAGGCTGTTGTCAGGCACTGGTGCTCAACAGCATCTCACTTCATTGACTTCTGCAGGAATTCAATGGGAGGTGGGAGGCACTGCCTTCACAGTGTCTTGACTGTGAAATAATTAGCTCCTCCTCCAACCGCTGGAGTTCGCACAGGAACAGCTTTGCCACTCAAAACATAGCTGTTAACTGACAGAGGTGGAGGTATGTATGATATTTTGGCGTAGCACATGGCCCTTTGAGAACTTACTCTGTGCCTTGCTCTGTGCAGACGCCAAGGTCTACATTCATGCTGCTCATGGCCTAAAGAAAGCAGCACTGAGCCTGAACAAATACAACACTAATAGGCAGGATATACTGGTCAGAGTTCACAGTTTTGCAGAGTCAACTGCATCATGTCCCAAAGCATGGTCAGAATAAGTGCATCTCTGCACTTTATCTATCCTTTGTAAGTTTGCTAGTGCGTGAATGCTCATTCTCTTTCCTCTTTAAAAACACTTTATCTGTTGTTTTGACTTCTGTTCTTTTGTATGCCAACATCACTATGAGTCTCACAACTCTTATCTATGGCTACAATTTCTTTGAATGCTATGCTGTCATCAACCTATGTAGGACATTTCTTTGACCTGTCTTATGACTGTTTTGAAAGAATTTCCAATTAGAAATAATTTTCCATGTGGGTACACTGATACTTTTATTTGAGTGGATATATGTCTTCAGATGTTGAACAACCTTTGCCACAACCCACAGTTAAAGCAATTGCAAGACGCGTGAACAAGAGGTGCAATAAAGACCTTTTAACATCTTTAAAAGTGTTTTCCTCTCAAGTAAGGCATTTCATTATTTTCCTAGAAGGAAATTTTGATCTTGGGAAAGTATTTCCCCAAGTACAAGAGATGGAACCTTCTGTTTCCTCTGATCTTCTCTTGCTTTATGGGTCTTTCCCTTTATGGAGAGAAATAAGGTACACAGTCATTTGAGATGAGCATTGGGGTCTCCAGGAGGCATTTAGTGAAAAATCAGAGAAAAAAACCTCAGGGTCAAAATTCATGCCTGTTTAACACTTTAACTGTTGGGGCATGTATAATAACAATCTATTACAGCAAAGGTGAATTTATGTAGTTCAGCGAAACAGAGCGAGAGATGGAAGCGGTTCTCTCACTATAATGGGAAGAGTGCAGAGTTGTGAAAGGGGAAAGAAACTCAAAAGTTCAACAATGCAGGGTGCAGAACATACAGCAACAATACAAGAGCTGCCCCTGCTTGACCCTTCTTGCAGTTTGAATCTGGTCATCCTAGTATGTTTGGAATTTGGAAATATTACGCACTAGAAAAATGTAAAGTATTCATAGAATCACGTATGCTGCCTAGAGAAACTGTTGTGAAGGATTTCTCATTACTGATATTTGGAGAGGTTAGTGATAGAAATGACTGTGGGATGAGTAATAAGTAAAAATATTCACTCAGACTGATTCAAACCATTATGAATTATGCCTGAGTCAATAATGAGTGTAGGATCCAACATACTGGACTTGATTTTCCTCTCAGTTACAACACTGAAAATTAAAATTAATTCAATGGACTGCATATTGCTAGTAAGTGTGAGAATACATACTTTCAGTCTGTAAGATCCATACTGATGGAGAAGCTCTGTTTTGTAGTTGCATTCAAAAAATTGGATCGAAATCTCAACATTTGTCTCAAGCCATTAGTCTCTGTGTCCTGCCACAATCTTTTGAATTTATTTTCACAAGTTGTTCAAATCAAAAGCACTCAAAATAGGGACTTTTCTTTTTTAAAATCTGCTAAGATAGTGCCCAACAAATCTGCACCAGGAGGTACAAATGTGGAACATGCATGTTACAGCGGGAATGAATCCCAGGTCTTGGGGAAGACAGCTGAGTGAACATGAGTGGTCAATATGTGTATCACCTGGTTCAGTGCTTCTTGAATAAAACATATATGAGTTTGGTTTCTTATCATCTTTTGGACCAATTGTCCTTTTATTTACTTTTGGTTTTGTTATTTCACAGCAAATAAAGATTATTTCCCTGTAATCTCTGACAGTGCATGGTACTGTGACAGAAAGGATCATAAGGACATAAGCTAAAATGGCACATTACCAACCACTGCTGGTACAGGCTAAAAAAGAAGGAAGATTGAAACTTTTTTTGTTTGTATTAAAAAAAATCCTCAAAAACTTACATCATGACTTTTAAAGATATTTGTTAAGATTTTTTTTTATTATTTAACTTCATTTATTTGAATATATGCTGTTGGCTACACAAAAGCGATTCCTCTTCACGTATCTGTAAAGTCTTTTTTCTCCCTTTATATGATCTCTTTTAGTTTTGCAAAACAGTTACAGATTTTGAAGTGAATAGATTGTCTGGATTTTTAAGCTGAAAAACAATTATGCTGTGATGTGTTTTTTGATGAACTCCCGTGAGAAGGTTGCCTACCCCCCAAACCTTTTCCTTCTTATGATATTTTAGAACAAAATTTTAAACAAATATTTTCCTGTCTATTCTAGTGATCAGTCTCAGAGAGAAACTCAGTAATAGTGTCAAATTCTGTGGAGGAAAACAAAGGGAGAAGTAGGGCTAATGGGTAGTGTACTATGCCTGGGTCACCATTCCATTGCCTCCTGAGCTGCACTCTTCCTATGTGACCTTGGACCTTATCCGACTTCTTGTTACTCTGTAAAAAAGAGGTAGAAATACTTGACGTATCACAGAGGTATTGTGAGAGAGATAGACATCAAAGTCTGGGAGGTGCTCAAACACTACAGAGATAGAGACAAGATAAGTACTGTACATAGAAAAAAACTCCATTATATGACCGAAAACTCTGAACAACAAGGCTTTAATCTTTAGACTTACAGTTTAAATAAAGCCTTGTCATATCCCATTGTGTAGTTTTCATGAATGTTTATTTCAACAGCCCTATTGCAGTGACCATCTGGAATCATTCAGTTGTTCAGTACTTCTCTGGGTACTAATTAATTTCTTAAGTCCAGAGAACAAGGGCCTGAGCCTTACCAAAATCTGATCAATATAAGACCTGAAGGGTCAGGTCAGCTTGGCTTATGCCAAGCTCATTCAGAAGCTGGTTTGGTATCAAGTTGCCAAATGGCTTAGGAAGTTACTGGGCACTCACTATGCTCTCAGACTTGTGTTAATACATGAACTTTACCCACAGAAAATGCCAGGTAATATAACCTACCTAAGCTGGTTTTCAGTGCAGGTTAAGAGCATACAGGCACTGATGAATCTTTAGCATTTAATATGGAAAAATCCCAATAATTAAACAGGAATTAAAAGAGCTTTTAATTCCACCCCAACAAAGCTGCTAAGCAAGAGTTAGTCAGCATTTCTCACTCTTTTCCTGCTGCTGGAAAATAGGCTTGTTTGTTCATTCTCTTTTTCTCTGACTCGCTCTCATCTCCAGAAGCTTAAAAGGATAGAGAAGGATCAGGCTCTTTAGACCATTAGATCACTGATCCCTCCTGTTAAGCTGGAATCAAGTTTCTAGATTCCTTAAAGCCTTTGTGTAAGTTCCAAGATTGATGTCTCAGGACAGAAATTCTGCTGCAGTGAACGGTCTCACAGCTGTGAAGACTATGGTACCATATGAATGTCACAGTAGAAAGAAGGGTTAGTAGAAAGTGAATATCTGCAACAGTAGCATTTTTTGCTTCAGATACAGCCCTGTTTAATGAGGAATTCAGAGGGGTTTCATGAAGTCAAACAGCAATAAAGCCCATTAATAAGTTTGCATATAGATAGTGAAATGCATCTATGGTCTAACAAAATAATCAATGTAAATAATCATCATTTCAGCTAAAATGGCTGATCACAGTTGCATTCTCCTGAACTGAAAAAAAATAAAAATAAAGCAGTGTGACTTTAAAATGACAAAGATATTAGCACATTGCTGCTCCGATGAAACACTGTAAAACAAATCTGGTTGGAGGCTGGTCAGTTTGTGCCTGATGCCTAATCGAGAGCTTATATTTACCACAGTCCCTAGGGCACTGCTTTATCTTCAAAGCTTGAGCCAAGAAAATTCGCTTGTTCGAGTTGTCTGCAGGCTGTTTTTCTTTCTTTCTCTCTTACTTTTTTTTTTTCCCCTCCCCTCTCTCTCCCTCTCCAGATCTCCATCCTGGCTCAGTTAACAAACCTATTAATCCCTGGTCAAGTGCATACATGCAAAACTGATGAAAGCAAGCAAATGTGGAAGAAAAGAAACAGAACTGTACAGATCAACACCAACACTACTATTTTCCTTCTGGTTTCATCTCTGTGTTCAGCAAAATTTTATACATGCATACATTTTCCAACATTATGGCAAGATGTAGCTTTGATACATGAACTTAACTGCAAACTTCGGCCAATACTTCTCATCAGAGGCCACTACTTTGTTCAAGAGATAGCAACCAATGATATGGGTGTTTCAGGAGCAAATTTTCAAGATGCCAGTGATGTGCTATTAACATAAATTCTGTTGTGAGCCAATGGGTTTTGGGTAGTTAATTTCCATGTGTGTTTTTGAAAGTTTTAACTGTTTATCAATATTCCACTAATGCAATAGGGAAGGAAACAGATACCAGAAATACCTTTTACAAAGTACCTCTGCAACTCTGCCTATAAATTAAGCAATTAAATATGTGAGATCTATGGTTAGACACCTACAGACTCAATTGAATAAACAACAGTCAAATAAGGTCAATTAAATCTACACAACAGTAGTACTCATACCAGCATGAGACCGAAGATACCCATCAGTATATTCTATTGCTTGAATGTGCTAGTGTTTTGAAAATTTTACTCTGTGTATGTTTATGGCTGCTTATCCCTTCCCTTCCTCCCACCCGCCCCTCAATTATTTCATTCCTATGGAATGCAACTGAGTGTGGAATATTGAATCTCTTCATTTCAGGGCATGCACAGTGTTTACCTGTAGCTCGTACACTACTGTATCTTAATGGGAACTTGAAGGAGGGTTCAAGGTTATTTAGTTTCCATGCTTAATTCATTCTTGAAGAGGTTTAAATAGAGACTGACAGCATGCTAATATTTGATAATCATTACTGTCAGCTAAGGGGGGAATCGATGATCACCTAATACTTCTGTTGGTTTTAGAAATGGATCCTGTGACTGAAAAGTCAAAGTCATTAATCAGCCCATAGGAGGATCCACATAAGACAAAGTACATTCTCTCAACACATAAAGCATGTTGTCTCCTGTTCATGCATGTTATCTTGCAATTTACATTTTATGCAGATTTGCATAGCTCTATGATCTCAAATCAATTTTCTGGCTTACAAGGATGTTTTAAACACTTTCAGTCCCTTTTCGAGTTTCACCATTTTCATCTGCAGTTGAAAATGCTGCTGGCTGAAGCTGCAGCTAGAAGGGGGTACATACTGAGCGGGGGGGAAATCCCTGTCTATGTGATACAAAGAGCAGCCATTTACTAGGAGAAATCCTGTCCTGTTAATGAGAACCAATTTACCAGCACTACTGTTTATATAATTTTATATAGTTCATATTACTTTTTGTACTGTTTACATTAATTAAGAGTATATGTAAACAATAAATAACAGAACTATTATTTGTTCTATTATAATATCAGTCTCAGTCACGCCTACAATTTTTTCATACTTGAATTGTGTAACTCCAGACCCAAACCTCAGTTTCTGTCCTAAAGTGCTAGTAACTGAATACAGCACTGGATATCCAGACAATTCAACAAAAAAACATAACAAAAACATAACATACAGAAATGTATTTCAAAAAATACCTGGGGTGGGCTGCATTTTTAGTATTATTGAAAAAAGAGACATGAGTGATCATAAATAGACATTTTTACAGCTTTCCATTAATCTGGAGTCTGGACTTATGCCTCTTTTTATATCTGATCAATTACTTTCTCAGTGCTATTTCCTTTCTATCACTTCAGCCAGCAGCCTGTGTTTCTGGCACTAAGGGTCTTGAGATTACTCTCAAGTGACAAATGATGATGTATGTACACACAGTTCAGTACTTCTCCCTTGGAGTTTAACTTGACTGGGAAATGCTACAGCCCCTGGAAATCAGGTTCTTTGTTTTCTGGTTTTAGCATTAGAGAAGAGAGGCATCCTGCTTTAATATGAGATTTTAACATTCGGTTTGGAAGTATTTTCTTACTTTCACAATCCTACAGAAAAGACAAGTCTCTTGACATGCACCTTGTGCTTTAATCACAAGAACATCCTTAATTAGAGGCAAATTCTGACACTGAGTCAATTAGATCACTTGTAGAATAAGGTAGTCCTCAGTGAGAATGACAGTGGCAAAATCTGGTCCTTGATAAATGAAAGGCAATGCCAAGTACTTCCCTAGGACTTTGATGAGAATGCACAATAACTCCCTTGTCTAAAAGTCTGAAGCTTTGCTGCCTTTCTTTATGAAAGTAAAAGATTTCGAAATATGTTCTATTATTATTATTTATTTAAAAATATAGTAAATTATTAATTTTCTTTTTATTCTCACTTGAATCAAAAAAATATTCACATTTTTGTTGTTAATTGGCTGAGATTGCAAAGCTGCAGAATTACCAAATGACTAGAATTAAAAATCTTACCTTCCATCTATTCACTCACATGGCACTCACGATTACAACAGTTCTTCCAAGAGTTCCTTTTCCTATCTATAGGTTTGAATTATGTTACCTTCTGTGTTACAACACAACCTCTTTCTAAAAGAGATGACTGCTGTTCATTTCTCAACTTTACTCTGTTTTGTTCCCCAATATGCCCCTTCCTATATTTCTTTTTACTATTGGAACAAACTTGTGACAATAGGGCTGATTCTTTTGTCAGCATACTGGATTTACTAGATCACTGTGCATCTCAAATATTGCAAAGAGGTTATAGAATTTCTACAGAGTGTAGTGGAAGTCATTTATTTTCTGTGGTTTTAACCACAGCACACTGATTCAGAGTGAAAATGGGGTAAATATTTTTATGAAAAGAAAATACACCCATTTATCATTGATAAATTCCAAAATTCAACGTTTCAGCTTGCTCAGATCTATGGTTAATATTATGCATCACTTCTGTTGAAGCATTCACTACAGATAGCTTAGAAGGTCATCATTCTCCAGCTGCAAGCTGCCAATTTATCCAGTTTAAGATTGCATGTCACCAGTGAGCATTCTGATCACTTGTAAAAGCTAGTGCTCTGACCTTAGTAATTGCGTAAGCTCTGCATGGGTCTTCTGGCTATGAGATATTTTCTTACAGGCAGTAGAAGTTCTCAAGACTACACAAAAAGGGAGATCAGAGTAGATACTGTAGTGATTGTTCATACACTGGGAAGAAATGCTTCCTCTGGAGTGGAAAGAAGGCATAAGGGGCCAAAATTGTAATAAAGACATGGAGTTATAACAGGAATAAATTTAGCTCCATGAGTTTGGATGAGCAGCCTGGACAAAATGGTACGTGACAGCTCTTCAGAGACAGGTTTTCCTCTGAGTCTGTACTGCCACTTTAGCACTACATGTTTTTCTTAGCCCTAATCATATGCAGTGCAAGAAAGAAAAGAAACTCAGCTGCTTCTGAGTGCTGAAAAAGACACTAGCTTTAGAGTTTCAGATGAATGGGTAAATGGTTAGATGGACAGAGAGTAGAACCCCACCAAATAAACTCCTCACAATTTGGGTTTACCAATTTTTGATTATTTTTCTCAATAGGTTAAAGAGAAGCACATGGTTGTAATATCTGGAAAAAGTGAGGCTCCATATCATGGTGTTCAGACATTGACCAAATCTCTTATCCAGGACAGTTGAGTTTCCCCACCTTCTGAAAAAGAAAGAAATATTAAAGTTTCTCCCCTTCCATCCTGTCAAGACTCCAAAATAAAGTGAATGACAGATAGTCTTAGTTAACCAATATATCGTGCTATTATCATTCTAAAAATATTTTATGAAGGGTTAGGGAAATAACATAGACTGAAGAAAATAAAAATAGTAACTATTTTCAAATAAAGAAATGTTGTTTGCGACAATTATCATTGAATGAATTAGTTTACTCTATGAGAATTATGAATTGACACTAGAATAAAATTTAAAAATTGTCTAAAATTGTATTTAAAAAAAGTCTCTAATCACTTAACCAACAACAGAACCACAGCCATTAAATTTAAGAACTTTATTGTAGTAATGAGTATGTCATCAGATGTTTGCACAAGCACCTTTCTACTAGCACTTTTACAACGCATTTCAATTTTAAGCAACAAAAGTTCCACCTCTGGCTACTCTTTCAATAATCAAAAGCCACTAATATAAGTAAAACTATTCAGATCTTTCTAACATCCCTTTTGGGTTTTTGCCTGCAAGTGTTTGCACGTGCAGTTCACTTCCAGGTAGAAGTTTAAACATTTGTCCTCTAAATACTGGAAATTGGTGCAAACAAAGTGGTTGAGAAACAACTACTTTGATTTACCCTTGCAATTTAGTTTTGGTCACAAAAATATTGCTATACCTTTAATATATGCAAATTGCATGAACATGGAGTGCATGCCTGAATCCTTTGAAAAATTCCTTCTTAATCTACTAGGCAACTTTGGTCACGTATTTGGATAAAGGAACAAAATTACTGGATGAAGAGAAAGTGGCATATGTAATGTTTTTGAATTTTAGAAAAAACCATTTGATACAGTGTCTGACAAAACCTTACTTGAAAACTTAATTGAAGTTATCTTGAAGAACACTGTTATGTGGATTGAAAACAGACATTAATGGATAAATAGGTAAAAAGTGCTGCAGTGAAAGGGTAAGGACAAATCGTAGTGTCATGACTGACAAGTGGTGCTTACCAGGGCACCAGAGGGATCAATCTTTGGTCCTCCATAACATCTTTATTAATGAACTCATATACAGAGTAAAGTAACATACTGACAAATTTAGTGGATGATACTAAATGTGAGGAGATGTAAAGGAGATGAATAAAGATTTAGATGACTTAATTATAACAACATGAAGAGAGAGTAGTTAAAAGAAATTTCCAATCATTTCAATGTACATTGCTGCAGAAGGATACAAGAAATACAGCAGAGAAATAATCTGTGAGATATAAAGTCTTCTGAGAAATGATTCAGAAGAAAGATCTAGAAGTAGCGGTTGACAATTAAAATTTAATATGAGCTCTCTATATAACATAGAAGCACATGAGGACCACGTCAAGTATGGACCAAAGGCATAGAAAAATAATTTCATAGAATTATAACATAATGAAGTCATAGTCTTTTCTTACATAATTATGGTGTTCCACATTAATGGAATTATTGTTTAGGTCCTGAACAATTGATAAGAAAGCATATCATCTGAAGCAACAAATAAATAAATGATCAGAAGGTAGCTACATAGCAAAATAAGGGGAAAGGCTAAAGCATGCTGGATATTTAAGAATATGCATATGGAAATCACAATCCTTCACGGAGTTGATAACTGAAAAAAAAATTTTTTTAAGAAGAAAATAAAACTGAAAATGACAGTTTAAGACTGAAAGGAAGATGCAAACTGAAGAAAGGACTATGCTATTTATTTACATTAAGTATTATTATCAGAATTGTTGTCATAGAGAAGTGATGGAGCAAACATGACTGAGTGGTTTTGACAGTAAAAGTTCTGATTATGTCTGGCTTCCTTTGAGGTGACAGAAACTGTTTTGTGTTTCTGACGCGTCCAATAGTTCAGTTACGCTCCACAAACCTGATGCATCTGGCCTAAACCACCAGTAGGGTTGAAACCTTCACATCTGGTAAGCTACATTGATTTAGAACATATGCATGCAGGGGGCTTGTCTTCTCTCACGATTTGCTCAGTTGTAGAAAAACTGGAATAGAAAAAACAGAAAGGAAAGTCAGCAGCATCTGGAAATTGGCTATCCTCTAGAGAGATCATGCAGCTCAAATGCCCAGGGTAGGGCTTGGAAATATGATTTATGTCTCCCTGTGCCAGCTTTGATGAATTTGGTGCAACATTACATTGCAAAGGGTGTCTGGGAAATTCTCTGACTATCATGTGAGGTGTCAACATGTATGTAGAGGTGTTATGTAAAGTCTAGTACAACTATGGTAATCAGACGTATCAAGTGACAAGCTGCTCACAAAGTCTTGGAACCCGGGAGCTTTGCACATGGGGATGCACCTGGATTAAGAACAGACAGTCTCTGCACAGGGTCAGAGGAGGCAGTAATCATGCTCCTCAAGCAGGTGCTGCCCCAATCGAATGGCTGTCCAGGGACCATGGGCCAGAGCTTCTTGCAGGATCGTCTGTGGTGCATCAGCAAAGGCAGTGAGCTGTGGGCAGTTCAACCACACTGCTGTGGCAAATGCCTTGAGAGCCATGGTGCACTGGAAATCCAAAATCACTCTTCACATGTAGAAGTTGGGAGACATAACAAGCAGTGGTAGGATGTAGTACCATTTGATAACAACCTTTCTGGGGAGGGAATCAGATATTTCTTTCCGTGTTTCAGTAGAAAGGGCCATGTGTTTGTGCATACTAGGCACTAGGCACTTCTGGTGCAGCTCTGGGACTTTGAGGCTGAAAGAAGACTGGTCTTATGATAAGTTTCTGCAAAAGTTGGCAACTAATTTCTTTAGTCTGAGAAGAAAGTTCAGTTTTGTACAGACACCGTGTGGCATTAGCCTTGTTATGTACAGCTTGGTAGAGGTCACCTTAGAGACAGAAAGGCATTTCCTCTCTGCTTCTTCCTGGGATCACTTTTGAAGTCATATTTGTTCCCTGTTCTGATGTGTAGTGGTTCCAGACCACAACATATGAACATGTCTTGTACCATCTCAGAAGAATAAGGATCTACCAGAAAATCAACTAAAAGCATTCATAAATAGTGCAAACACTGCATGAGCAACACATGATTATTCGTATCGTTCTTCTTTCCTCCCCAAGGGTCCTAGAGCATTTTATTCCCTCCTCTGACACTGAAATGCAGCCACCTCTGGGGTGGAAGCCAGCAGCCATTCAGCATCAGGGACAGTGCCATATTTAAGCAAGATAAATGCACAGAAGAAAGACCATCTGTTAGCATGCCAGTCAATTTGTAGATACAAGTAGATCCATAGCAAGTTGTGACAAATTCGTGTGCCAGAGCCCCCTCCAATATTTCTAGCAGAGTACAGACAAGCACAAGAAAGTCATTTGTGTACACCCTAATGGTGCTGTCAGCCTGCCTGGGTGGACTCTGCACTCTGTGATATCACTGTTCCCCTCTAGGACAAGGGACAGAGCCCAGCTGATGTCATCAGTCGATGGCTCCCCCATTTAAGGGCACGAAGGTAGGCACGTCAACTTTCTCCCTCAGCTCTAGTCAGTGGCTTTGCCAAAGTCTTGAGCCAAAGCTCCTCTAGACGAGTGCCCAGAAACATTTGGCACTAAAACCAAGCTGAGGGATCTCTAAGAGCCAAGTTGTAGAAGCCTCATGGAGTCTCTGTGGCCAAAACCGTGGAAAAGGAAATTAGCTTTGAATAGAGCCCTTATAGATCAAACATCCAGAGTAGACTAAACATCTTTGACAATGAGTCTAATATTTCATGGCAAGGCAATTTTGCTCAGTAATTTGTTCAGATCTAAATGCTTTTAGTTCTCTAAGTTCATTTCTCACTAAATTATTTTCTCAGGACAGTTCGTTTGAACATAATAAGGAATCCAAGCCTCAACTACAGTAGGACCTTTGCAATACAAGTGCATGTGTTATAATACCTTATTTTCCATCATGGAGATTTAATCAAATTCACTAAAATGATGGCCTATAATAGAGATTTTTCAATAATGTATGTTAAAAGGGTTATTATGTAATGACTTAGAAGCTGGGAATGAAAAGATGATAGTGTGTTTCAGCATACAATATGCTGAAAGGATTAGCTAAACTATTGGGAGCCCACACAGGTCTCCTCTACCCTCAGCTCTCATGAGTCATTATGGTCTTGTTTGTTTCTCTGATAAATTCAGTAAACTGGGGTGTAGTATATCATGCAAAAGTGCCATATATCATTCCATTCTCTAATAGGAACATAAAACAACCATTGATTGCAAACTGGCTCTTTTAAAGATTCACTACACTGTTTGGCATTTTCAAATCTTTTTATGTTGGCAAGCTATAATAATAACTCATATGTGATCAAAATGCATATAACTTATTCCAAAGTATTCCGCATGCTAATTAAGTAAACAGAAGTGCACTTGTCTCTACCTCCCTCATCAAAAGAAAGTATGTTTATTCTCCAGAACATTATTTCACTTCAACTTCTCCTTTTTACGTATCATCCCAATCCTTCTTCCCCCACCTCCAGCATTCATATTCGTGTTCACTGACTCTCTTGTTACTGTCTCTCTCTTTTCACATATCTAAAATATTAAAGTAAAGCAAGGCAATGAGTCACTTTTTATCTCTCCAAGGAAAAGAGAGGAAGATGACACATTGTGCGCTGATATTACTAAGAAAAGTACAGTATGTGTGGAGATTTTTTTTTGTTTTTATTTAATCTTTACAACAAAACTGCATTGCACGAGTCATCTTCATCTCTGAAAAAAAAAAAAAGGAGAGCAAAGCAAAGGCAGGTGTAAGAAGCACTAAGAATTATACCAATTATGACACTTTTTCAGTTTGGTTCAGGGCACTGGGTACTTGAATGCAGCTGGAGGGCAGTCACCTAAAAAAAGTTTGATATGTAATAATTTCAAGCAAAATAAGTTTCCCCTTGATGTCCATATGTATAAGTCCCATTAGTATTACTCATTCACATAAACCAGGGGAAGAACAGACCTCTCACATTTGAAGCCAGAACTGCAGTCTGCCATTAGCATGTTTATGGCTTATGTCTTTTTGCACAGAGGAGGCACCACTAACACCTTCACACAGCACGAGCAGGGAGGTGATCCCTGAGTCGACATTCTGGGATCCACATTCTGCAGAGGGCAAAGGGGGAATGTCTGTCTCTCTCAGTCTCTCTCACTGCAGAGCTGAGAGGCCTTTACAAAAGGCTTTCACTCTGAATCTGTTACTTGCTTAAGCACTGGTGAGGCTTTGCATCTACCTTGTATCCAGGAAGGAAACTGCAGTAGGAGGGGAGGACAAAGAGTGGAGTCTGGCACAAGTGAAGTGCTGGAGCTGGGACCAGGAAATTGCTCCTGCAAAGTAATTTTCAAAGGAGTTCACCTGGGTGAAAATGGTCTTTGAGGTACCAATGTTTCAGACCCCAACTTGTGGCTATAACCACTTGTGCCAGAGGAACAGCCAAAAACAGCTGCTCCACGATGTCTCATTAGATCTGCCATTTTACACACAGCAGCCAAAGACAAAACAGGCAGTTGCTTGGCAGAAGCCTGGGGCTGCTTGGCACCACAGCAGAAGCATGCTCTTAGCTCTGGCTGTGGCCAACCCCAGGCACAGAAAGAAGGAGAAAAAGAGGAGGAGGAGAAGGCGGCGGCCAACAGGCAGTGCCAAGCTTCATTATTGCAACAAGATTTACAGGTTGTAGGTTAGGTTTCTAAGCAGGTAACATCGCCTGAAATGATAGAGAAGGACACACACTATATCTGAATCTCTCAGGAGTGCTGTGAGGTCTGGAGAGTCATAAGCAAAAGGAATTGTGTCATAGCCATGCTACTCTCGAGTCTGGCACTGGGCTTCCATCCTTGGGTGTTTTTGTGAAAACAGAGAGCTAGCAAGCCAGCCTTTCAGTGCTTCATAGCATGGCAAATGACTTTGAGTGTTATTATTGAAAGATTAGCTACAATCACCGCAAGCTCCAGCTCAGACACCTATCATGATTAAATTCCATAGTGGCTATACATTTCCATTTTACCCTATCAAAATGCATTTATCCAAAACAACCATTGTAAAGGAAGGAGACAGTTTAAGAGGGAGGCCCTATTATTGTTTGGGTAGTCTTTCTCTTGCAGTGTTTGTTTTAAATGTGAACTCACAGTAAACAAGACTGGCTATGGCTCTTCCACCTTAAGATGATAAGGTATCATCTTCTGATACAGCCTAACTTTAGTACTCTCCTATTTATCTATGCTGGAGAAGACAACACTAATCCCTTCAAAATAACATCTCAGAACTCTCATGTGAGATCCCTGTGGTACCTCATGGGGAAGTCACAAAAATGCAGATCCTGCTAAAAGAATGAATTTCTTTCTTTAAATACAGTGAAGTTTACCTTTTTTTTTCTTTACTGCCTTGGCACCTTCTTTGTTTTCCTAAGACTGTTGTTAATGATAATAAGATCACTAACAACTTCTGGACATTCTGGACAGCATCTATCTGCACTAGAAAGTAGAGCACAAACATTTTCATTTGGATGCCTCAAATTTATCTCTTTCCCCCAAGACTTTTACTTGGTTATTGGGCTCCATTGTGGCAAATGTCTCAGCGTCTCCAACATGCAAGAGTAGGCTGCTCTGTGCAGTAGATCTGTCGCAGTCAGGATGGTGAGGCTGGAAGCCAGACAATTCCACCAGGATCCGTATGCCTGGTTCAATCCCCTTACTAACATGGGGAAGACTTAAATTCTCAAATCCACCCATTGCTTGCCCAGTTAGTTAACTTTTTCCAATGCAGATTTTATAAGGGTTATGTAATAAATTTAACTGTATGCTCAGTCTTCCCCGCTCACCCTTGGACACAAGAGATCTTGAATAACCATTACCATCTAAGCCTCACCTTCAGACATGTAGGCAGAAGCATTTCTGCAGGCTTCAGGAGCAGCCTTTTGATGGAATTGAGCTGAGCAAACCCTGCAAGTAAACATTTAACTCTCAGCTGTGCTTTGGGAAAAATCTCTTGGAAAATCTGCCCCAGAACTGTGTCGGACAGTATGCTCATGTTGTATCCTGAAACATCCAAGAAGAAAATACAGACCTCTGAGCACTTTGCCAAATCACTGGTGGCTGTGCTTATGGAGGACATATTTATACAAGAAATTTCAAAAAGTGAACAGTATTGTCTGAAAGAAATAAGCCCTAAAGGGTGCAACTCTTCTTATGGGACTGAAGTTAAAAAAGAATTGTAGTTTGCAGCATGTATCCTTAATTTTATGCTCTAACTTTAAATGTGTTGAGGTTTTGGAAGTTCCTCATTCTTACATGAAAATATATGCAAGGTATTTATTTTTCTTTCCAGTCCTGGGCAGAAAAAAAAAATAAAAACAAAAAGAAAAAGCACATGAAATACATTAACGTCTAAACCATAATCCTCACAGTGAAGGCAAACTGGGGATTCTCCAAACAATGCCAAGAATGAAGAAGCAGAGAGGGTTTCTCCCCCAAATGTTTAAAGGTCTTTTTTCCCCTCTCATAGTATGAAACTAAGTCTTACAACTAATTTCACAGGATTTCAGGCTGAAGCAACACACTGCAAGCACCTCAGCAGCACTGAATAGAAATCTGCATACCTCTTAGAGGTACAAAAAGTATCATCATGCCTTCAGAGAGCATGTAAGCTATACATCATGAACCTGTATTCCAGAAGCATGAGTTCTATGGAGAGGGAGGATGGATAGGAAGCAAATGTACTTTCAGGGTAGTGTAGCACAACCCTCTCCTCTGCCGTTCCCTTCTCCTGGCATCAGGGTGGATGTAATTCTTCTCATGCATTATTGATAGGCCCAAAAGCCTGCCAAGCTTGCCTGCTTTTTTGTGACAGACAAAGGAGGGTACACGGATGGCACCTCTCACTGCTTGGGGCTCTGCTTTCATTAAGAACATTTTCTGCCTGTTCTCCAAGGGCACCCTCTGTCAGAGACTGCCACACAATAAAAAAAATATGGCTTTGAAGTCCAGTGCATAGAAACAAAATGAATTAGCGTTCAGGTGTTCGTGCAACCTGATTACAAAGGCCCAATTCAGTGGCGTCCTTCACACCTTTTCACTTGTCCCTGCATAATCTCGACACATCTTTTAGGCTCTCTGCCTTTCTAGTCCCCCTCCTCCCTGCTCCCCCCCATCCCTTTATTTCCTAATGCTTGCAGGTCCTCCAGGAAGACACAAGCACTTACAGTTGTTGAGTGATTAAATATTTATAATCAGGGCAATGAGTGAGGTGTTGAATAATAAATGCTAAGGTTGAGGCGGCCTTAGATAATTTCTGCAGATTTCTTCACCCACAGCCTCTTTGATTCTAAGGCAAAATCCTTTTAATTAACAAAAACTTTTTTTCTTTCCTTTCCTTCTTCCTCTTCTTTTTTTTAGCATCTGTGACAGGCAATAGTCCTTTATCACTGTTTTTTTCATGAACTTTAACCCTGAGACAGTACTAGAGCTGTCATTAAAACCTTAGATACATATGCATAAAATTTACATTGGTTGTTGCTTGCTCACGTTTGGGTTTGGCTTTTATATATATATAAAACATATACATAAATATATCTATTTACCTACATTCATTCAAAATCCCCTACATCAACCAGTATTTACTCAGGAAATGAAAATCTGTCGTAAACAGTCAGTCAGTTGTTAGGGACAGTTACAGCACAATGACATGGGAACGATGAGTGACTTGTAAAAAGCTTTTTTATAGAGCTATAATTGTGGCTAACACTGTACTTTACAGAACAGACAGAACAGTTAGATTATCCACAGGTTTCTCTTGATTTGAACTAGAAATTAATTTAGTGTTTAATATATTCTTTGCCCTCCTTATTTTCTCTAACCAATGACATTGGAGGTATGGGGTTTTTTGCATCTTTTTTGCTTAAAATATACTCTTTAAAAACAAAAAAAGATCTGGCTTCTAGAGACGTGATAATTTCAGTTTGAGGGAAGGAATGTTCTTCTTCCTTAAAAAATATTTCAGACACTATTAGTATGGACAAAAAGCCTGTAAAATGATGTCTCATGAGATCAGAAGTCCTGCAGCAAGAAAGAATCTTTTTCCTTCCCCTCTCTCCTTCCAGTTCCATTCATTCTCATGTCTATGCAGAAGACTGATTTATCACTTCTGAATGCTGGATTTGGCTCAGAACTAATGGTATAACACAGAGAAAGCAAAATACAAGGCAATGACCCCTGTGAGCCAGGGTTCAGAGAGACTAACGTGAAATGACCAAAAGTAGGAAAAATGCATTCAGCAATAGGATTTGGAGAAACAGTAAGGAGATATCTGACAGTTAGGAGCTTTGAAGCATTTCAGTGTCAAAGATGACTTAACCTGAAGCATAAAACTAGCAGAGAAGCATTAGGAACCCCACGGTCTGTCTCCAGTCATGTCACTCTGATGGCTATATCACTAACAAAATGGATGTTAGTGTATTTCTACATGTGACAAAACACAGTTTTGAAACTCAGTAAACAAATATTCAATAGTATCTTAAGATCTTCAAATCAGAAAGGAACTGGAAAGCATTCAAAAGGCAAAGCAATGCAAAGGTTTCTGTCTGATGCTCCTTCCCTCTCACACTTTTCCCCTGCTTCAAGGTGCGCTCTTTTCCAGAGGCCACAGCTCCCTCAGGAAATACCCACCTGCTCTGCCATAGTCCTCCACATGGGCGGCAGTGTGGGTATCTGCTTCACCATGGTGTATCATGTCTTTATGTTCCTCCTCCTCCTCCTAACCTTGGTGTTCCCTCTGCTTACTCTAACTCTTTTTGTTCCCTGCTCTTCCTCCCTCTGGGCAACATTTTCTGCCCTTTCTTAATTATACTTTTCTGGGGGCACCACCAGGCTAGCTGATGGGTGCAGCTGTGTCCTGTGATGGGGCTGCTGGAACCAGCGAGGTAGCCCCAGCCTCTTCTCATGGAGGCCATCCTGCAGCCTCCCGCTGCCAGCATAGACACCCAAAATAAGCTAAATATTTTAGCAACGAATTAAATTTTGAGGAACGTGTCATCTAATGTGCTGTAGCTAGACACTGATGATGAATATTTCTACTGATATGTTCAGTTGTTTGACTCTTCAGCTATAAATACAAATCAAGAGAAATTAAGCTGTCCACTTAAGCTCAGTTGTTGAAATACAAAAGGGAATAAGGTTTGAGTTTAAATCAAAACATCTTCACACTGGTGATTCACTCTGTAATGAAAACAATACAGCTGCTCTGGTCATATTACCTCATATTATCTATCATTTTATCAGGTAATTTGAAATAGTTGGACATCCAAAAGAAAGCAGAAGTTGTGATTGATATTTCAAGGAGGAAAATGGTGACATCCCAGCAGGCAAAAAAGTTCACCAGGGATAGAAATATTTGCTCTTTTGCATGTACAATTTCAAATACAGGTACAGAACAACAACAGAAGCAGTAAGCTGAACTTTCTGGAGGATTTTTCCCTTGTCCTTGTTGTGGAACCCTGTTCATGTTGTAATCCTATCCTCCTACCTATCTTCATGCTGCATGGCTACTTCATCTTCCTGTTGCACCTTCGCCAGGCTTCAAGAACTCAGTCCTTAACAAATTCATGTAAGTGTTTACCCATGGGCATAGACCATTTGTATCCAGAAAGATGGGAGGAAAATCCTGTATGAAGAAGTTTCCAGGAACCTATTTGGATTGTAAGCTCTTAGAGCACCACACATCTAGGTAGCCTTCTCTATGGCTTCTATCCTTGTCATATGTTGACCGTAGATGCCGCAAAACAAATTTGTTCAAACTAGTTTTATTTCTCACACCCTTTTGGTATTTATAGAGGGGAAAAAAATCATCCCTAAATCAATTCCTTTAAGTTAATTCAAGTCTTCTTTTCGTAGAGTCTTCTACTCACTTTTCATACTATTTCCTGTTTCCAGAACTGGGTATTTTACTCAAGACTCCATGTCAGCTTTTAGTTGTAAAATGCTGCAAACCCACTAGGTTCAGGAGAGTTGCTTGTGATTTTCACTGATCAATAGAGATCAAAAGTGAGTATGACAGAAGAAATTCCCATTTACACTTCAGACCTTTATACCACCTGTCCTCATCTTGGTATGTATAAGACATTACAGAAGTAAGGCTGTGTTACCCTGGCAGAAGGAAGGAAGGAGGCCTCGAGGTGAACAAGATTTATTCCTGCCTCAAAACATAGTCTTTTGCCTCAAGTGGCCTATTACTCTTACAACTGAGTCCCATTTTGAAACAGATAAGATGCTTACAAACAATTTTTCTCCTAAAGAGGACCATTTGGAGTGTATACGTTGCATAGCATCCTGTGCACAGAGTGAATAATGTGAAAGATTTCATGTAGATGTTTCAGCTTGTAAGGAAACAGTACAGAATAGACAGACCTTGTAACTAGGCAAGATCTTAATTCTCTGCTTCATTCAGCCACTGATTTAATAGAAATGTAAACAGCTTCTTCCCTCTCCACTACAATCATAACATTCTGGAGTATGAGCTGCCACTTCACATGCATTTGTACATCTCCTACCAGCAAGGGTCAGTTCTCAGTTAGGGATACTCAGTGACATTACAATAAAAATTAGAAAAAAAAAAAAAGGTAAATACCACATGAGAAAGTAATTCAGAACTCTGTTGTAAACATCTCAAAGTCAAGAGCAATCCCCAGATTTATTTACAAATCTCACTTTATGAAGAGAAAATTATTCCAGGTGCATAACTAAGATATGTCGGGGTCTCAACAAAAAATCTTCTTAAATATTTGACTCCTAATAGTATTCATCCATGTAGTACTTCATGCTCTTCAGTTTCTCTTTGTCAGGCTCATCTTACATAAGCTTTCAAGCACCCCAAAATGGTGCATTACAGAGTCAGCAGTAGTGTGCATGCCACGACTAGAGCAACGGATGGGAAAAGGTTACCTAGAATTGCCTCCTAATTTTGTTTCCTCTCCACACTAAGAGGTAATTGCTAAACCACCAACTGCTAAAAAGGTCTATCAACAGATGCCAAGGCTGCTGATAGGTTTCAGTCATGTCTTTCCCAGTAGGGGCCACTACAGAGCATCAAATAAGAAGGAAGACTGGGAAGAGAAAATGAGTACAGTATAACAGAAGGAACCAGGTAAATATGAAAAATGCTTCACTGGAAGATTAATCCTTCCTGTAGTCCACCCTTAAAGTAATAAAAGGTTTATGATTCATTTCTTACATTATAATGGAGGAGGCAATTAGTAATTACTGGATTTATAGTATTTGTTGTGTTAACTCAGCCAATAAAATACACAGCAAAACTGTTTTTCTGAAGCACATTTATTGCAAAGTAATGTTCTTGAATCATTAAAAATGCAATCTAACGCACTGCACTTCATGTATTATTACAGAAAGAAGGATGCTTCTCCAATGTACACTGAGATATTAAGAACTCAAATATTTTCTTCATTTTTTTCCTATGCAATTTTTTTTCCCATGTAATTTTTTTCCCAAGGAAAGGTTAAACAATCTAACTCTAGTAATAAGATTTTGCAGAAAAAAATCACATCTGCTTAATGTCTATTGTTAAAAAACTAAGCACTCTTTTTCAATCAAACTGCCACATCTTTCCTCTTAATGTATTATCAAGTTTGGGTCTTTTCTTCACATGAGGGCATGGCCAGACTCATACAGTCTTTACTGGCTACTGGAATTTCCTTTGTATCTGCCTTAAAAATGCTTTTTGTTTCCTCAGAAGTATTTCATTAAAGTATTATTTGCTTCAGTAGTATTTTTATCCTGATGTGAATCAGGTTCCATTATTATACATTGTTCAATTGTATGTAAAGGTTTATATTCTGGAACAGCTATAAAGTAAATTCTATATTAAAACAGTTTTTAATATATAACAAAAAATTAACCTGAATTAACAAAAAATGAAAATATTATTTCTGTTACATTCTTGTATCTCACCTACATGTGCCTTGGAGCTCAAGATATTGGAAAGTAATTGATTTATAATGTATCCATGTTCAATTATTGGGCTTCTGTCCATGAGCTAAATTAAACATGGAGAAAAATAGAAAACACATGAATTTCCATCCAAAGAACACAATCATCTTTCACTTTAGCCAAAGAAAAGTATGCAATAAACACCAGTCATTTAGAGGGACCCTACAGCCGGGGAGGGAAAATGGAAAGGAAAGGGAAAAGAAAGAGATGAAGCTTGCAGAACTCAAGCAAGGCATTTTTCTAAATCATGACTGTAGGCATAATCCCCATGAAATTCAGGGTTGCTTATTCCCCTGTTAATACATTTTCCTATGCATTTCCTAAATGTTTTCATTTTCAAAAATACGATCGATGTTCTCTTCACTGAAAAGAAAACTAGCCACACAACCCTCGATCATCAAGGCAGGAACAGCTCTGTAATGCAATTTCCTTCCAGAAGTTCTTAAAACTGAATTCAGAGTTAAACTGTCATATGTAGCACTCCTCGGGGGTTCCTGGAAAACTGTTTCCTCATCTGAGATGTAACTCTGTGAAACCAAAAAGGGGAACCAGTCAATCTTGTCAGCTGTTTCTAGTCAAAAAGGTTTTTGACAGAATTATAATTCTTAGAAATAGATTTCTGCTATGGAATTAAGTTCACTAGAGTAAAAGCTGTTAGAAAATTCAAAATTGTCAAAATTATTGAAGTAAAATTTCTTTATTCATCTGAACTTTTTTAACCTATTATTTCCAGAATTTTCATCAGTAATATTGATTTTCAGATTGTCTGTGAAAAAAAAAACCTGTAATCTGAACTTTTTGGGGAAGACACTAAAAGATTACATCACCCAACACTAGTGACATATCTACTGCAAATGCATTGTTTTGCAAATATATTGCAAATGCACTGGAGAAAACCTTGTATAACTAACATGTAAAAAACCCCAAACAATAATAAGTTATCTAGCATACTCTTTATCACTGCTTCCTTAATAAAGTTTTAAACCCGAAGAAGTGCCTGTGTGCCTTAGAGCTTGTTGTTTTTTAACCAACCATATCAGTTGATCTAATAAAAGATAATGACTCTACAGACCTTCTCTTTAAAAATATTTCACACAGTCTAGCTAGAGACAGAGGGGGGGAAATTAAGTTCACAAGCCTTGCTTGTGAAGTCCCAACGAAGGGACGATGAATTTGTCTGGATGCAATATGTAATAAACAACCCTGTGAAAAAAAAGGCAGAAGCTTGCACAGCATCTGCTTTGCAAACTTAAATAACTTGGCCATTTAAGTTGTTTTGTTTGGTCTGTTGCATATGGCAAAATGATCCAATTGATGCACTCTACCATCAGTATTTCATTTTTAAAAACTAATCTGTTCCCTTCCCCTCCCCATGTTGATGGAGGATCAGTTTAATATCTGGATTGCTGGCAGTGCACTTGAGTGCTGGTGAGTCAGATAGATGGGAATGCTCCCTCTGAGTCAGTGTGGAGCCAGCCTCCCAGCATGGTGCTTGGGGACACTCTGGTGCTTGAGCTGCAATCATTTAGATCAGAGAAAACCAAAGCCCTGAACAGTTGCGGTCACTTGAAATCAGATGGAATAAAACATAGATATTATGCCAGTATCTTCAGCAAACTCAAAAGAAGACAATAATTGCATGAGGCCAGATCTGCTCACACTCTGCCAAGAAGCTTGATGAGATAAAGATAGTCTTCTTTGTTTTCTGCCATTAAACAGTCAAGCTTATTATTTTTTTTTATTGAAAGAAACTGTAAAAGTTGTTATATTCCATACAAGAAGTGGTTGCATTTCAGTGCTATACAAAGCAATTCTGTTATGTATGAGCTGTAGGTTTGCACATGACATGGAAAAAATTAGTCCTCTAGCTGTTCTTTTGCACAGATTTCAATGGAGTTTAGAGCAGTTCTAGAGTTTTTAAATGATCTATAATTAATCTGAGAGAAAATAAAAAGAATTTAATCAAAAATGAATTCTTTTAGAAAAAAATACTCCATCACCAGTTCTTCCCCTGGCCTATAAGCTCTTTGTAGCAGGGCCAGATTTTTATTTTGTGTTCACCCAGTGCATAGCACAGTCAGCTCCTCTGGGTTTTTGAATGATGCATCTCAACAAAGCTATAACAACAGCGATAACCCTGATGACAATGATGTCCATGATAATAAATTCAACACTTTCCAGTGAATAACACATATAATTATTACACTCCAGTCTGTTTATTATTCAAGTATTTTTAGTTTCCCTTAGCAAAAGTTCATGTCACTGACAATACAGCCAATTAAATACACAAAAATGAACATCTGTAAAATTTCAAGCTACAAAAAAAGCTCTGATACTTTCTTACTTCAAGAAAGGGAACAGACTTGGAAGATTTTTCCCTTTCTTCATTCTGAAACACTTGCTGTAACCACCATCCCCCTCATTCACATAGTTGCATAGTTGGTAATTTACTAGGGATTCATCATGTGCACAGAAACCATCTGACAAACAAAATCAATTCAGTGAAAGGGACAATAACACTAACATTTCAATGCAATTTGATGTGCACAGGTCAGGGAAAAAAGATTGTGGTATTCAAAGTAAAACAAATAAACATTTACTTTAGCACTGTATCAAAATGGAAAAGCACGTTTCCTGATGTGTGAAGTTTAGATGAAACTCTCCAAAAAGTATATGTTGAGATCCTGACCTGAGAACTCTTGTGGCAGGATAAAACTAAATGCAAAATTAAAAGGAACCAGTTCTCCACCCACCAACTTCAGCAGCGCTGCTAGGCACTGTAATAATTAATTGAGCCTTGATATTTCATCAACTGTTGATTACAGAATGGAGCTGAGTGGAACATTTCACACAGAAAGTGAGACAATATTGCAACAAAGTCAGGAAAAAAATATCACTTTTCACCCAGCATGGTTTTGTGAACTTTGACATTTGATTTCATTTAGCCAAATGAAGAATTGAGTTAGAGAAGGTGAGAATACCAGAGTGAGAGGGAGAGACAAGGGTCAGGAAGAACACCATTCTCTAAATGTTTCACATGTTTAATAGCTAATATCTGAAGATATGGGAGCAGATTTTTAGCTTTACCAAAATGTTGTTGCACACAAAGGAGAAAACTTTCGGGGACACAGCCAGTACTCCTAGTTGTTTTGACCAGACTCAAAAGACTGACTCTAAGCCCTGACCAGTAGGGAGGCTGCTCCGTATCTCTCAAGTTGGTCAAGGCCCTCAGTGAAGCATTGAACAGCTGAGCATAGGTGGAACAGAAACTGAAATATAGCCCTTGACACCTGGTGACTTGTTTTGGAGTGAAAACCTTGCCCAAGGGCAGCTGAACCTGGATGTGATGCCAAGGTGTATCTGCTATGGGCATTTGTGTAGCAGCTCAGAAGCCAGTGGTGAGCTGGTTTTTAAAGGGAGTTAAGAAATTAAAGTGTTCATTTTTATGACTGCCGACATTCACTTCAGCACTGCTCAAATCCCTCATCATCTCATGGCTTTCCAAGAGCAAACCCTCTTCAGGTTTTGCCATCAATTTTAGTGTAAGGCTTAAAGAGTTTTGGAGGGTGTTGTATGAAGGGGGTCTTTGTCTAGATACTCGATTTAGGAAAACTCGCCATTCCTTGCATGATCCTGTGTGTGTGTGTGTGTGTGTGTGTGTGTGTATGTGTAGTGTGTGTGTGTGTCTGCACACATTGGAATTTGTTTAAATGTGTTTAAGTATCAGTGAAAAAACTAGCATCCATAATTTAGCTATTTTTGATTTTGCAAGTTATGTATGTACAAATGCAGTGAAATGTATTTCCCTCATACAGCAAACTTTTCATTCCACAACATGATGTAAACAGCTAATTTCGTTCTTTTTGCTAGGACTAGGAGTGCTTTGGATGAAAGAAGGTGGGGGGGAGGAAATACTGGCATGTGTGAAATATAGGAGAGGAAATGTAAGAAGAGAGAAATCAGAACATGACACATAATGGGGCTACAGAAAGAGCAGCTGATAAAAAAAAGATAAGCATTAAAGAGGAAATTAAAAGACAACAAGTTATCCACTTGGAATTGATCAAGAAATGAGAGCATGTATGCCTGTAGTAACATCTCCATCTCCCATTGGCAGTTACTCCAAGATCTAGGGTGTTTCCCTGAATCCTGGCTGACATCCAGCTTGGGTAATTATATTCTACTTACATAAAATTCCCCTTGCAGTTTCAATTGGACACCACTTTGCATCCCAAACTGTTCTGCAGTGTGGTTATGCTTGTTTCACAGCAGAGATGGCTGCATTTCAGCAGGGAGCAAAGTTATCTTTTTATATAGTTCATATACTATGTTATAAAGCACCTGGGACCCTTCTGCATCAAACGTGCTGTACACATTATGTTATCAGTAGTATTCAAGTTATTAGGAGAAATAGTATACAGTCATCATTTATCTACTGAGACAATAAATTTTGTGTTAAGTAGGGTCTAAGCCAAATCACAATGCCATAGTAGTGCTCAGATGGAATTGAATGGCACAGTTATAAAAGTAATTGAACAAGCCAGTACGGCTACAGCTGGGAAAACTAAATCAAAGGCCCAGATCCTCAGCTTAAGTAATACAGATTCACAGAAGCTCAGCTATTTACAACAGTGGGGAATTTACCTCAGAAGAACAGGCTGGCAAAAAGAGACTGACCATCCCTCCCAAAGTTTTAATGCTTTCCCACCTGGCAGGACCAAGCAGGCAAGTGCTGATGAACTGTATTTAAGCAGTAGTAGCAGACTCAGGGGAGGTTCTGAGGCCAAAAAATTAGAGAAAGGGGAAAAAGGCACACACACAAGGGAAGGGCCAGTGAAAGAGAAAACAGAGATTCAGAATGCAGCTAGGATTGCAGAAGAAATCCACAGCAGTCATCTGACACAGGTGAAGGAGATGGAAGATGGCAATTGTGCTGTTGCCCAGTAGCTTGAAAAGAAATCTGACTGCTTATTAGTTTGGGGGGTTTGTTGGTTTTTTTGGTTGTTTTTCTTTATTTTATTTTATTTTATGTTTAGATCAAAAGGGCATCAAGTAATTCAATCCATGTGTTTACACAGAGAATAATATTAGCATGGGGATGCATGGAAACCACATGGGAATATCTACTAAATGAGACTACACTGAAAACAGCCATTCAGCAGTCTTGCAAAACCCCTTGTATGGAGGAAAGTTGACCACTGCATAATTCAACTAAGTGAAAGACAAAGACGTTGAGTGACTGAGTGCAGCAGCTTGTGAGGCAGAGACAGGTTTGCTGTACGACTGGTCTAACCTGCTACTTTTACAATCATTTCCACATCCAAAGTTAGGAGATGGAGCATAATAGGTTCCACAATAAGGAGTGTGATAGAAAAAGTTAATCAATTAGTGTGAAAGCAATGCAGACAAAGCAGAACATTCAGCTTCCAGAATTTCAGGGAAGAGTATCTAAAATACAGAAAATGGTTTAAATTAATTTGTGGTAAATTGTTTTTTTCTTGATCATGCTTCTGACTTACTCAACAGCCACTGGCACTTCATTTACTACTTCTTATTGTAAAATGTAACATGAAAAGGACTGTATAATGAGAGACAGACATTTTTCAGAGCATGATTTTTCTGCTGAAGAAAGCTAATTTTGACCTGGAAAGTAGACCTATGAGAGGAGCCAAATAATTTTTCATCCTTGGTAAAGTTAGAGGTAAGGAATTGTTGAGGCACAGCATCGCCAGCTGGTCAAGGGAGGTGATTGTCCTGCTCTACCCTGCACTACTGCGATCTCACCTTCAGTGTTATGTACAGATTTGGGCACCACAATTAAAAAAAAAAAGATATTAAGCTATTAGAGAGAGTCCAAAGAAGGACCACTGTGTTATGGTGAAGGGTCTCTAGGGGAAGCTGTATGAGGAGCGGCTGAGGTTACTTGGTCTGCTCAGCCTGGAGAAGAGAGACTAAGGGGAGACCTCACTGAGGTCTTCAACATCCTCATGAGGGAAGAGGAGGGGCAGGCATTGATCTTTTCACTCTCATGGCCAGTGACAGGACTCAAGGAAATGGCATTAAGCTGAGTCAGAGGAGGTTTAGGTTAGATATCAGGAAAAAGTTTTTCACCCACAGGGTGGTTGAGCACTGGAACAGACTCCCCAGGGAAGTGGTTACAGCACCAAGCCTTCCAGAGTTCAAGAAGCATTTGGTCAACGCTTTCAGGCACATGGTGTGACTTTTGAGGATGTTCTGCACGGGGCCAGGAGTTGGACTTTAAGATCCTGATGGAATCCTTCCAACTCAGCATATTCTATGATTCTATGAGGCTGTGTGGAATCCATTATTATAGACATTATTTCAAAAACTTTGTCAAGGTAGAGGTAAAAGCTCTAATTATGACAGTATTTGGCATCTTCTAAAAGAGAAGGAAAGTCAGTTGAGAAGGTAGGGAGTTTATTTCCTACTGATTTTTGACTGACCAGCCAGTTTTCTGCAAACTTCAGAAGATAGCAGTACTACAAACAAGACAGTTGAAATAGATTCAAACAGCAAAAGTCAGAATGTGGAGAATGCACTGGATACAGTCAAAGGGGGATAGAATTAAATAGGAAATAATGCTAGATAGCATAATGTCTTTCAAAAGAGAAGAAACTTTTAAAATACAACAGCAGCAGCTATTCCATACTTGGGAAAAAAAAAGTCTTTTTCGGAAACAGTCAAAGATAATTGGGAATAAAGCTTAAGAAAATGGGTCAAGGAATATTTTTATTATTATTTTGCACATACTGTGAAGTATTTTGTTGAATTACAGAGCCCTATATCTGAAAATCTTGCTGAAGCATCTGAGAAAATACTTAATTCTTTATTGCGGGTCTGCTAATGCTCAGAATAAAGCTAAATTACTGTGTCTTTGAAGCCTCATATTTTTGACAAATGTCTAAGACTTCTTGATCTTTACTATGTATTTCATGCTGGTCTGCAAGTGAACTTTGCAAAAAATTAGCTTTTGAATTTGCGCCTTGCATTTTGTCAACTGGATTCTTGTGAGCTTTGGGTTAGCAACTTTAAGCCTCTGCTTCACAGAGGCTAATTAAATTAAGTCAACTGAGTGAAAAGGCAGCCTCTCAGGTCTGCAGTAGAACAAGAGCCAATCCCAGAGGGATGAAGAAGGGTAAAGCAGCAGCATGCAAGCTTTTCCCCTTCCCCCTTCCTCTTTGTGGAAGCTGTCCTAGGCACTGTCCAGGAGGCTGTCAGCTGAAACTGGCGGCTGCCATCCGCTAACACTGGGCACATGAAAATGAGCCAAAAAGGCAACAGAAGGAGAGTGGAAGTGCCAATGTCCTCAAAATTCTGGCGCTGAGTGGAAATAAAATCTCCTTTATCTACCTCACTAATTTGTTTGATTAAGGGGATGTGACTTATCCCCATACATTGGGGACTGGTGAGAAAGCTGCTGGGAGATGGCTTTTGAAATCATGTGTGCAATTGGTTGCAGCTCCCAGTCTGTGGGCAGAAACTACTGTATTATCTCCTGATTAATGAAATGGCCTCACTATAGCAAAGTCTGTGAAGCTGGGAAAGCTTAAGGTAATTTTTACTGGTATGTGTCACAAGGTTTCAGTCAACAGACATAATTTGGAGCCACAGTAGTTATCATGTCAGGTACAGGTGGAAGTTTAGAAAACTCACCTTCACAGGACTATTTTTTCATACTGCAATAAAACCCACAGGTTAAAAGTTCAAGTGTCCAAGTCAGTATTCACAATTGGAACTGGAAATTATTTTACCATATTGCATAAACATGGCAGTAACCTTTCCTTTCTGAATGTGATGTAGCCGTGTGCTATGTGGCTGAAAACCTGGAGGCATTGAGCTCAAAGAAGGAGATAGGTCTGCAGGGAGAATTAATGTGTGTTAATAAACTGGTTATTAACACTGGTGAGAAGGGGAGGTTTCAAAAAACATAAATGCTTTCAAGTACACAAGCTCTTCTTCAGGAATACAATTCACATTCTTGCACTCCTTAAACTCAATGGGAGCTTTAGCATTGGCTCATTCATCCCTCATATTTAAATTGCAAATAGAGAGGATGTAAGATTCATCCTAAAGGAAGTGAAATTGCCTACCATTAAAGAAATTATGGGGTTGTTCTAAATAAAGCCTGGAGTGCTGGAGCATCTTGACCCATAGTGGGTGTAGAGTTCAGAGAAGGCAAGTCAGAACACTTTCTAGCATTGGTTTACCCACCTGTTAAACGGGTCTAACAGTCAACTTCAGGAAAACAGAGAACATTAATTAATGTATCTGATGTTCTCTGAGATTCTAGAGAAGAAAAAGAATACAGTGCAAAGTAGTATTCTGATTTTTGTCATTTTGGTGATCCATCATCCTGCAGCTCTGTGGGGACAGGAACTACTGTCTGATTCAGCAGGCAAACACATGCAAGAGCCGCTGAGATTTGCCTTTGTTGTGGGCTGTCAAATGTGTTTTTATTTTTATTTAATTATCAGCCTTTATTGGGAGTGAGTTCCGATTCTGAGTGCTTTCATGGGACATCATATGATGAGGTGGTACCAAGGGAAGTGCTGCAAAGTAGGTCAGGTACCACAAATGTAACCAGACAAGTCACTCAGGGGAAGTTCAGCTGTTTCAAATAAGTCAGAGACTACAGCCTGGAAGACAGTGATTAAAGCTTAGAAGCCTTTACTGAAGCCACAGCATGATAGGCCTGGATCACTACAGCAGTCAGATAAAGTTGTGCTATTATAAGTTTTCAGCCATCCTGCTAAAATCCTGATTCTGCCAACCTTACTCACATCGAGAACTACCCATTGCCTGGCAAGGAGACCCAATTCCTCAGTTCACATATCATAACTGAGGTCTGAGCCTAGAATAAATAAGGCATAAGAAAGACACTCAGTGCTGTCTACGTTGGATAAAATTTGCTTAAGCCTTTGAATTTTTATCCAAATTGAGCTCACTCATTGATTCTTTTAAGGTTCTTACACAGGCTGGACTTAAAATATTGTCAGCCACCTTAGGTAATTAAATGCATGTTTGTAATTAAATACTCTCAATATTTGTTGAATTTTAGCTATCTTCCCTCAATTACAAAGTAAAAATAAATATGGAAGAAATACTTTGACATATATGTTGCTTAACCAAAACAGTGACCTGTTTGCATCTGCCTAATTTGATACTCAGCTATAATACTAACTTCCCAATCCAGCCTCTTCAGCTTCTGTAATAATTGTTGACTTTTAGCTGCATACTTTCTTAAAAGGGGAAATGTTTGGCGTTACATTCATCTCAGTCTGAAAAGGACTGAATTTCATAAATTTCCTTTCCTTATTGCTGATCTTTGCTAGCTTCAGGTTTTGCCTGAGCATAGGACTAATGTGTTTATAATGTGGGGATTTTTGCCCTGGAATGGAAAAAAAAAAAAGAATAGTTAAGTCTGAGTTGTTTTGTTGTTTTTTTGTTGTTTTTTTTTTCCTCAGTATACATTTTGATTGAGATATCAGACTGGTCCTGATGCTGATTTTTGACAAAATGGATTGTACCAACAGTGCCCTAGTGTACCACACAATCCTTCAGTGCTTTCCCCTTGACATGTTCCTGGGCAAGCAAGCCTTAAAAGAATGCTGTTACACAGCTCTTGTTTAGTGTTTAGATCTTTAATATTTAGATCTTTTAAGTGTTTTGTGTCTACTTCTAACAGGCTTTGTGCCAGTTCCCCAACAATGTAGCTGAATCAGTAACTTGGAGCCTATTCCATGATAGTGGGTCCAGCAGTCTGCTCTGGGTATGTATCTTGTGAGTCCTGCAGCCTGCATGCCTCTTTGCCAAACAATGATATAATCAATAAGCTGCCAGCTCTTGGATCAAGGATGTATCCAAGATATTTTAGGCTTATCCAATTACTGAATAATTGTGTTTGCAATAACCAGCTCATGTTCAGCACATTAGAAGAAGATGATTGCTGCTGACTCTTTCAGTGCCAGTACAGCCAGCAAAGATACACTTTGCTGTGTCTACACTAAACCTAGAAAAGTTACCTTTGAGTGTCTGTTCTCCTATTTATTGTGTCACTGTAATGACATGTAGCTTATTCATGTTGCTGTCCTCCAGTGGGGTTAGTGTTATAGGCATTAAAGATATTGGCATTATGCCTCCAATTTCCTCTTCTCTCCTCTTATACAACCATAGAGCTTTAAATGGTAGTCCCTAAATTCACAACCAACTCCTGAAGCCATCCAGCGAGCCAGGAGGATGCAGAGCTATTTTGAAGCACTGATGAGTACCAAATGCTGTGCTCTTGGAGTCCCCTCTCCCTACAGCCATTAGCAAATCAGTGTACATCCACCTGGCAGATAAGGGTTACTTTTCTTATGGAAACTTGAGTTTTTCAAGGCTTTTCATTCTTCAGACAAAGAAATAACCTATAGACACTGCAGAAAGCTAAGACCATAAAAATTCTAGCTGTGCTGGAACAGTTCTGCTTTGGTGATTTCTTTGAATACAAGTGTAATAACTGCTCAAACAAGACAAAAAAAATGTTAATATATTTTCATAGTCATTCTTTTGCACTTCCAAGAAGATCCCAGGATGCAAAACCTATATAGCATGATTGGGTCTCATGTTGATTCCGAGTCCATAAATTCAGTAGGATTTGGGACTCCTTTGAGAAATCCTATAAAAATTTTCTTTAAAAGTCATGTTTAAAATACATTGTTCCACTTGTGCACTTAGTAGGTAAACATAAATAAGTTACAAATGGAGCTGCATGGGTAACTCTTGATTTTCCTAGAAGAAATTTAGTATTGGAATTTGAGGAGAAACTCTAAAAAACACAGACAATATTCTGGACCAACAACAAAGCATATTTACATGCTGCAGAACAATATACATTCAATTTGAAAGGGTATTGAGAGCAGAAGCAGATATTCCTGGATCAACAAGTGAGTTTCAGTCTGTATCCAGAAGCATGTTCCTCTCTACAGCAATTCACACGAGCTCCCAGGAAATCAGAGGGTGAACACTGAGCATATCATAGATGTAAGGTTTTTCAGTGGAATTGGTCATGGTTTAAAGCAGATCCAGATGCCTGTCAGTCAGTAGTTAAAGGGAACCATATAACCTCTTTCCTGGAAACAGATAAGGTACTTGGATAGTAACAGCTCAGTATACAGAAGCAACTAAAGGAAGAGATTAAAAAAAAAAAAAAAAAAAGAGAAAAACAAAGGCAGTCTAAAACAAGTGGTAACATCACTTTTAATTTTCTTTTTTTTTTTTTACTGACAGTTTTAAAAATCACTTAAAATCCACATAAAAGTACAGTATGTGGGATTCAAATAAACACAAGTGGCCTACTAATGCACTAACGTGTGTGTAATTATTTTAAAATCTGGTTGCACAACAATGAACTCTGCTTTTCATCTTAATCTCATGGAGGAGAAGAGATTTCTGTGGTCTTGGTAAAATGCAATCCACGCCAGGCTTGGACTAGTCTGGCCACCCAGGTTTGCCTTTTCATATATCTGATAGATGTGTTTTGACAAGTTATATTAAGTACAAAGCAGGCCACCAGAGCAGCATGTGGAGTTGATATAGACTGAGACAGAAAGGCAAATAACAGTATGAACACACTTTTGTAGGCAATATTTGCCATAACTGAGTATCCCCCCATACATCATATTACCACACTTAATGAAAAAAAAAAGTCATGCAAGAAACAGGACCTAAAGCCTTTCAAAAGGCAATATTTATGCATATTTTACAGTCTTTACATCTTCCTTATCTATGTCAGGTTTGTTTTATTTTTTATTCTTTTTTTTTAAGAACTAATTCATTAGCCTTGGTGTATCTTTCATTTTTCACTGGTTCAATTAAGGGGAATGGCAGAGCTTCCATTCCCACTCCATCCTTCACCTTCTATTAATACCACTCTGTATTTCATTTAGTCACTCTGAAAACTGGTGCAGAAACTTCATAAGGGGAAAAAAAATGCTGGCACATACACACCTGAACTGATTGCCCTTTTCTTTCACAACCATCTTGAGTACATCACCGTCATCCTCCAGAGCTCTCCTAAACAAGTTTTGGCAAAAGCAAAAACAAACACTATTTTACAACATCTTTGGATGCACTTCCAAAATGCAGAACTAATTAATCAGTAGTCTCTGAGAGACTCAGCTAAATGTGGCTGCCTCTTTGACACTGATCTCTGCTTTGATGTGAATATAGAAAGCATGTGAGCAAACCCCCTAAAAGAGGTAATGGGTTTCAATTATTTATTTGTTTGGAAGACAGGGGAGTGGAAGGTTAGCAATAAGTACACAGCTAATCCTGCTTAGGCCCTCCCAGCTGCGAGGGTGTTTAACTCCCTGCTTCCTTACACTACATCTGTACAGGATGCAGTAGGATGCATTTCTTAGGCTGTCATTGTGCCAAGTTCTTTACAAAGCAGAATGTACTTAAAGGACATGTATACTGTCAAGCCTCATATAAAGGCTGTTATTTTTAATTATTCATTATCAACACTAGAGAGCTGCTAGCTCAACATATAGGCCTTTCCCCTTGCTACATTTAACTGTCATTGGTTTTCAAGTCAAGAGTGTGTATTCTAAGCGTTAGCTAGTCATTAGCATCATATTCTCCGGACACAATATAATCATTCTAATAATTGATTGTAGTGAAGGTAGTCACTTGTATCCCATACAATTCTCAGCCATGACCTTTGTCCTCTGCAGTTTATTATGCACAGAGAAACATCTTGATGTTATAATCTATCTTCCTCACAAATTTACATCAAAGGGCAACAAGCTACATATTGCTCCTTCAAAACACACCACTTGTATGTTGCTGTAAAAGCACCTGCTTTTTCTGAAAAGCATGTTATTAGTAAATGTGAAATTAAAAAAAACACTAAGTGAAAGCCTTTCTCATAGAGACTATGAATGTATGGAGAGAGAAAATACACACAGGATTTTTCTTTAGAAATAAAACCTGTTAAATTAAAGTGGAAAGACTTTTGTGTCACAAACAAAAGGGATATATTGATAGCAGACTGATTAAGAGAAACTGCCTGTAGAAATAAAAGAAATCTACAACACTTATATGATAGACACCTTAGGTAAAATGCCTGTTTTCCTTGTTGACTGGACCAATTTAAAATCATTTCATGTTCTTAAATCATTTATAAGTTGTACTGTTTTTCTTTCCCCCTACACAGACCTGTCTAGTGCAATATATTGATAGTGAGACCTGGAAGTTTTCAAGAAGTCTATTTATAAAAGTTTTAAACCTGATTTGCCATACAAATTCTCTAAGCCTAAATATAGTTCCTCAAAGGTGCAAATGAAAAGGGACAAAAAGAAGTCACTGAAATATTTATAAAGATAAGAAGGAAAAAAAAATCCATGATAAACAGCAGCTAACCCTATTCTCATCCTCTCCTGCCTCAAGTATGAAGCTCAAAACCCATCTCATATTTGACCTCTGGAAGATAAAATGGGATTCTTTGTATTGCTTGATAGATTAGATCCATGTACAGTATTCTTATCACAATGGTGATTAAGCCCTTATTTATATAAAATAAATCAACATCTTAAAAATCTCGGGAGCTTACTCTCATCTGTAACATACAGGTACATTTTTCATCAACTTTAAATAAGAAAAGGGGTTGCAGGAGTGTTGGAAGATCTCAGAGAGGAGAACTCCATCTCTTTTCTTATCAGAAGGCGGTATAAACTCTGTAAAAATCTTCAACAACCAATTGAGTCACACTACAAGGAGAAAGAAGAGGATTTAATCAGTCACTGTTTCCAGTTCAGTTTAATTCTGATACTAGGATCTCACCTTAATTTGATGGACATTGAAGTATGTAAGATGGGATAGGCATGTTTGAGCCAGGATGAACAACTTTCCTATAAAATAGGAGACAAGTCAGGAAAACTGATGAAGTTTTCTCCAACAGAATGGAAGGGAATGTGAAATACTGATATGATCAAAGTATTCACTTACTGTGTCTCATATTACATCCCTAATCAAAGATCACTGCAGCTTTTGTACACGCACAAAGCCTTAACAAGTTTATAAGGTGTAAAATTTCTCCCTTCTAAGGTGATCATTAGACACTAATGGAGAAACTTTCTTTCTCCTGAGGATACTCAGCACTATCAGTTATTTTTTAAAGTTGTCATTCAAACAAGACTATTCGTAACTATTTATAATCTGTTTTTCCAGTAGTAATGATTAGATTTCTTTTTACTTTATTCTTGCAAAAGAGAAATGCTTCTAATAGATATTATACACAACAACAAGGCTTTAAAAGAGAAGTGAAAAGCTTAGTGAACTCAGTGAGTTGTAAGAGTCTTCTTTACTATAGCTTTTGAAGGAGTGGATATGTCTTCCTATTAATAAAATATATAAAAGCAAATGGTATGAAGTAGATCAGCATTTTGCAGATAAAGTAACATTGTGCCTAGTATGGGGTCAATTTGCAGCATGGATCTTAAAACACTTGGGTTAATATTCTGTCTGAGGCTTTCTAAAGTATTTTGTATTTTTCTGCTCATAGTAAAACTTTTGGAAATTTGATCAACGGACATTGTGCAAGAGCCTGGTCTCCATCTCTATTTCATTAGCTCTTACTCAGCTAGATGGAATCTTTGACAGTTCTTTAGTACTTGGTCACTGAAGAGACCTCTAAGACACAGTCAATTTTCTAGACCTGACAATAGAACTAATTCTAAATCTTCTTCTATACCCCTAGAGTCTCCTTTGTCCTCTGGGAGTTCCATATTAGGAAGTATATTTCCGAATTCCATTTCAAGGAGCTGTTTTCATTTCTTTTTAAGTGAATGTCTTGTCAGCTTCACCAACTCACTTATCCATGTTTCTCACCTAGAAAATGCATGCAGCACATTGCACATTTCCCTGTGTGACAAGGGTTGGGCTTTGTTAACTGGTAAGTAGGTTATTATTTAGATCTGATGAATGATTAAGCATTCTGTAATAATGTAAAGAAATTTGGCCTGTGTGGTCCAGCTGCTAGCTGAATTCGATTGCTTCTACTTGAGCTTGATACGTGGAATATTTAGTAGTCTCCAGCATAAAAATCTTTGTTCAGGTAGGAAATGTAAATATTTTCCTACTCTTTAGAAGAGGAAAAGGTCAAGTTTTACTAAATTGCCCATATCACATTTTCAATATTATAAATTTGTCAAAAGCTGAAATTTCTGTTATAAAAGGAATATTCATCTATCCACAATAAATATATTTAGTAAGTGACTGTCTAGCATAATAATCCTCTTACTTTTTACTTTTGTCACAGTGTATAGTGTTTCACAGTGTGAACAGCAATAATGGTCATGTGTTCATATGAATTGATTCACTTTGGCAAGTCTTGTTAGTTGACAGGTATGTAATACATTTGCCTTGCGGCTTTGGGACCAGGTTTCAAATACAGCCTTCACTGAAGTGACTGAAAATCATTCAGATCTCATAACTGCATCAAGTGACAAGTAATGTGAATTCAGTCAGTATGTGTATAGGACCTGATGTACACTAGCCAGTCAAAAATGCTTCCCTTTATTCAGTTGCACTGCTATCTCTGACCATCAGAAAGAAGACACTTAAGGCAAGGGATTAAGGCCAGCAACACAAATCTATCTTTCTAAATATATTCATATCTTTCCAACAAGACACTTATGTGCCCAGCAGCTGTTTCCTTAGCTTTTGGACTCACTGTCCACTAAAGTCCCTCACATATACAATAAGGGCACTGTACTAATTGTCAACATTAACTGCCAAAAGCAGCAATTCTATCAAGTTGATGTTGACTCAGACATGGACTTGTCCTGATTGGGTTACTCTTTAACGCTGCTGGACACCTCTCACTGTAATGTTTTCACTGCTTACCAAAGAGTGTCAAATGTTGGCATCTCATTCATGCTTGTCATTGCCATGATATCACACATTATCCTCTAAGAGGAAACAAGATTTCACCTTATTAGATCACATACGAGGAACATGTCAGTCATATGAACTCATGGACAAAAAAGGAAAATGGAATTTATGTCCAACAGCTAAATGTCCCAGCTTTACCCACTATAAAATAAACTTATTAAGAATAAAAACATGCCTGCTAGACACTTCGAGAGATACAGCTGGTTTACGACATTTTTTTATCCATAGGCACAATGTACAGTATGTGCAAGTATGGTTATTTTATTATAAGCCTCTCAAAACCCACTTTGTTCTACAAAATATTTTCTTATACGTGAGAAAGTATCATACAGATGGAGTGTCTTCCGACTTAGATACACTGAGAAAAGAAACTACTGTATTTTCACTTCCTGGCTTGGTTAGTGGCATGGATGGGGCATATTGCTCCTATTTGTAACATGGTCATACCAACAGTGGCAGAGGATACTGAAGTGCATGGAAAGAGAGCTCTCATTACATCAGCAAAGAGGGAAGCTGTGGGAAAGGAAGAAGGAGTAATTTGACTGTTCTCAGACTTTTATATTCCTCTCCTTCTCCACCTTAAAGCTTCCTTACTCGGATGGTATATTCCTCTTTTTAACTCACATCTGACCTCTGCAGTTTTCAAGCCTTTTTCAGTCCTGCCACATCTATCCTCTTTCTATGTACTCCAGACGTTCTTTCTTCTTTTCCACTCTTGCATCAGTTTTCATATTTAGAAACTGAATCCTTCAAGATGTTTTCTTCCCTTCCTCTACCCCAACAGTCTTTGAGTTTACTGATTCCCAAGGAAACATGAGATCAGGTCATTACTGCTCTGCCCCAAGGCTTTCCACTTTATCCCATAGTATGTCAGTGTTCTCTGTGCTGTTTGCAGCTCCTCCCAATTAATTTTCATATGATGATGTCAGTTACATACTGGAAGTAGCTACAACATTTGAGAGAATGCTATTTTTATTCCCCTTTAGCATTTAGGTTGTCTCCTCTACATACAAAATCACAATTACAGTTCTTCCTTGACAAATATTTCTTAATAAAAAACCTAAACAATCTGTTTATAAAATAAATCGCCTAGTGAAGATTATTGAATTGTTGAAGTTGGTATCATGGACATTACTGTTAGTAACATGACTACCATATCCTTTGGACTAAATCAAGATAAACAAGATTTTCTTCAGATAAAGCTGTGCAAAAGAGGAAAAACCATGATTTTTCAAGTAAAAATACACTGTAGCACAGTCACCCACTTTCCCTCCTGTGTCATTCAAGCCATAATTTTGGGAAACTGTAGGATGTATATTCCTCGTGCTGATAGCTTGCATGTAAGCACATGAGAATTGTGCTTGTGTTCATGTACAATTGCTACCTGTAAAAAGTCCATTTTAATTTATTTATAAGAGTCCTGTGTCTTTTTTTGCTCTAAAATCACTGCAGTGATCATTACAGAAACATTCTATGCTTCCAAAAGTCAGTAATGTTAATGAACGCCTGAACTTAGTTGTCTAGAACCTTACCAGCATAAGTCAGGGGACCTCACTCAAAGCCAGTGACAATACTTACAGCAGCTGAAGATTTGGGGTTTGGAGCAGTGTAACAATCTTGTTCCTTCAAGCTAACTACTATGTAAACAAACACAATAAATATGAATAATATTCATAGCAGTATGAACAGAAACACACCATAATTTTAAATGTTGAATTATAACTAAGTAGGCAGGTAGAAAGCACTAGATATTTATGTGTCTCGGGTAACCTGCATAGAAGTTTGTGTCCATATTTAAACTGTGAAGAGCATGAATTTCTAATTTGTATTATTTCTACAACATACAGAACTGAATTCATACTGTTGGTGGCATCTGCTTTGAAGCTTCTTTATCAGAGTTTTCTGTGTAGCAGCTTGTCCATAAAAGATCCTCTACATACAAGTTTGAGTAGTACGACTCTACTTCATAACTTGAAAGCTACTTTTTTGAGCAATTAATTTGGCTAAATGTCTTGTGAGCTATCTTCAAAAGTTCAACATACATTCAAATGTTAGAACAAATATACTGTGACTTGTCATGGCATCTGCATTAGTAAACAAAGTGTTTGAGAGAGGCCTTTGATTCTGTTGGTGGGTGAAATCCAGAAAAAGGTGCAAAGAAAATGTAAGTTGGGACATTTCTTTGTTCTTTTTCTTTTACATCTCTGACATTATAAATCAATAATAGAATAATTGTATAGATCAAGCATAGATTTATACATGAAAGTTTCCCAAAGATTTAATGTCCATTTTTTTACCAGAAGTCCATTTCAATAACAGGCCACTTAAAAAAAATGGCTACCACTTAAATCAAGAATCAATTAGAAACATTAATAAGAAAAAGCCCTGTTAACTTCCATTAGACCCTAAATGAGCTTTTTAATCTCCATTAATCATGCAGTTAGTCATTGTTTTTATCAAGATTGTAAAAAACAGGGATTTTAATTCCTTTCAAATAAATTAAAAATTACCTTTGTTGACAAACTACAAGCAAAACTTACCTACTAAATGAGGCAGGGAATAGAATTCATGTGTTCAGTCACTTCTTGTTCATGGACTGTTCATACACTGGTGGAAACCAGAGTAAGATAATTGGTAATTAGTGCAACATCATGATATGTGATGAAGACTCAAATCACAAAGGTATTCAAAAAGTCCTGGCTCAAGACTGCGGTCTAAGGAATGTAGAAAATTACCTTACAGTTTCAAAGAAAGATTTTAATTTTCATAAGAGATAGCTAAAGCATTGGGAAATGTATGATGCCTTCCCAACTATGCCCTATACCCTTTCCAGAAATAATCATAGAGTCAGAATGATTGGGGTTGGGGTTGGGGTTGGAAGAGAACTTAAAGATCATCAAAACCTTAATGGATCTGTGAACTCATCTGAAACAACTTGCACTAGCTGTTGTACAGTGGTTGCTGCCCATAGACCTCAGAGGTAGGGAGAAGGTTGCTCAAATTTTAGGCAGGTTAAGAAACCCTACCAAAACCTTCCTGTTTTGGGAGTGATGTCACCTATTCTAATCCTATTTTCTTTTAAGTGTTGCTATTTATGGCTGGCATTATTTGCATTAACAAGATAAATAAAAAAAATAGAGAACTGTGATGGGTATAGTAGGCAAGGAATTGAACCTTTTTTAACACTTCCTGCATTCATTTTCTGTGTTTGTGATAGAAGATCTGTATCACCCACTGTGACACTGGCAGGCTGAGATGTAGGTAGGTGGGAATGAAAATACCTTGTGGGATTTTTGGGCTTGGGCAGCACAAATGGTCATAGTACTTCTCTGTGTTAAGATTCTATGCAGGAAACAACTCAAATTTTAGCTTAAAGTCCAGTTTTTTTACAATACTCACCTAAGATTGGCCTTTAAGGCCCACCCTGAATTAACACCTGCAGCAGTTCACAGCAAAATAACTAGTTAGCCCAGACATGAAAATTTCCACTTAAAAAAGCAGGAGGTGAACCTTCCCTCTGGATCAAATGTTCATACACTCATGAAAACATCAGGCATTTTCTTCTTGCTCGGTTTACAAATATTCTCCCTCTCACACACAAAAGAATGGGTACATTGCACAACCACATCACAGGGAGCCTGGGGGCAGCAGTGCCATGCGTTCAAGAATTACCTAGGGGTTCTTCAAGACAGGCCACTGGAGGCGGAGGTGACACAATGAATTTGGAGAAAGTGGAGGAGTGCTGGCTGAATAGATTCTTATGCATTCTCTGTATTTAAAATACCCACGTATTGGCATTGACATGAGCTTCAGAGGCAGAAGGGTTGAGATGCAACATGGCATTCATAACGAAGGCTGATAGAAGCAAAGTGGGAGCAATACTAAATGGGACATCATTAAATATTATTATGAGAGAAAGTTAAATTTACTTTCAAGAAAAAAAAATTCGTAAGAACTGTGTTTCAAAGACTGACATTTCATTGCTTGGCACATTCCAGCAATGACTGAGAATTGAACAAAGACATTGCAGTCTAAGATCAGGGAGCAGAATATTACATTTCACTTTTTAATGTGTGAGTGAGTTTAGTGTGGGCTGAAGGTAGGAGCTGGTAAAGCAAGGAGGTGCTATGCAACCTTCAGTCAAACACACTGTTTCTGAGCTGCCAGAGACCTTCTCAGGTGCTCCTGATCTCTTTGGCAAAGAACATGGATAGGTGCAGCTGTGTGCAGAAAGGACCAGTTTATTCCTCTGGGGTGCTTACTCTAGCCAGAACAGAGATCTTTGCATAAGAAATGAAATCTCCTAACAGTAATAATGTGAGCCATCTAGACCCTTTTGTATTTTTTAGAGTTTATAAGCTCACAAAAGACTTCCAGGCTTAATCTTTCAGCCATAGTAAAGACTTGAGGGCAAGGGGGGAAGTTGTGCTAAATATAGCAAAACAAAGAGAGTTTCACTCTCCTGGAAGCAGTATGAAATTACGAAAATCCCTGTAATGACTCCAGGTTCTCCATAGTGTATGTAACACAGCAGTTTTTGGAACAGAGATATGTTGATAGAAGTATTGCTACACAAGTGCTAAGCCATTCAGTGACTAACCACAAACCTAGAGCTGATTTGCCACAAAACACTAGAGCTACCCACTGTCTACAGTTATTCAAACACAGTTGATTTGTACTACAGTCTTCCTTAAGTTTCCTCCAATTTCTTCCTACTGGAAACACAATCACCACCTAACACTTGAAGCCCAGTCTGACCAATTCCTACCTTCCCTTCCATTCTATTCCTATTACGTCCTTTGGTTAAGTTTTCCCAGGTGAAGGCAACTGGTCTTCCAATAGCTGTCCTTGTTCACTTAAGGTTTTGAATAGCATCTGTACCTCAAGCTAGACAGTGTGGCTATGAATATGGCATTCTCAAAATATTTTTCAAGGTTTTGCTAAGGTAATAGTTGTCCTTCCTTACGATATGTTGTGCTTTACTAACAGTAGGGCCTTCTTAATCCATCTTGTTGCAGCTGTTTCACCCTTCAGTAGCCTGAAGGGTGGAAAAAACACATATAACCACTTTTTTATACGCCTTGTTGGTGTTATTTACCACACTCTAGTGTGTTGCGATGTTTTCTTGTGATTGCTTGGCTTCTGCAAGCTGGGTGTTATCAAGTATGTTCAATATTCCCTGTGCTGAGTTTTTGTGATTTAAATGCTAATTTAATGAGTTCTGTATGAAACAGAGGTTGCCTGGCACCTGGGCAATCCTTTAGCAGTAAGGTGCTAGGATCTCTCTTCCCTTTGTATCAGTCTCATTAGCCTAAATAGAAGATTTATGTTACTTTTCAGTAGTGGGCCAGCTATTTTCATCTTCTACTGAGGACAACTGAGTGTTCAGTGGTTTGCTAACTGTGCATCAATACTCAGGAAACGCTATCCTATCTTACAGAAACATCACCAGTTTGGAACAGGACACTGTTCAGTCTAATTTGGTAGCAGTTTTCTGTGCTCCTTTCTTCACAGTGATTCCATCCATTCTTAACTTGCTCTCAGCTGCAGCTCTTTGTACTTGTGCAAGGAGTGGGTGGGGACAAAATGCTACCTGGGTGGGATGGTATGAATTCATATGAACTTTCCATTGAGGTAAAAAAAAGGGCAAGCAAGGAGGAAAAAGTAAATGCCTCTTTCTTGGGAAAAGACCCTGGGAAACTAAAACCAGGGGAGCCATACAGTAAGAGCTATTGGCCCTGGGAAAGGCTGGTATTGAGTTTTTCAGCTCTATCTCCAGAAATCTTTTGAAAGCAATATCTGAAAATGAGGCAGTTCATATAAAATGTCAGAAAATCAGAGTTATGATGCTGTGGAAACAAAATGGGGGTCTTTATTGCAAACCTCTGCTCTTAGTGTGATAGTGTCAAGAAAATAACTACTCATAGAGGTCCAATTTAAATGTTTTCTTTTTACACTTATATTTTATTTTGTACCTTGCACAGCTCAGTCTTCTACAATTCATCTGAAATACATATTTGAGTTTCCCTGTTAGTTACTGCCCTTCAATGTGAGGTATTTGCACTGACTGCAGTATGCATCCAGCTTAGGTGAACGTCCTTTTGGAATTATCCTTACTGTCCAAATAGGCGACTGCACCCAAAAGCTGCATGCCAAATAGAGCTTAACATAAAAAGGCAATTATTCCCAGTTTTGTACTCCCCTGATTTTATGTTTCCAAAAGTAATGAAGTAATGCAGCCCAGCTGGCTGGTTCTGGTGAAGAAGGTCTTGCACTTGGAAAGTACCAACTTTTGAGTCTCCTTAGGAACAACAGCTCCATGACAGCTGCTTGGAATGTAAGATTCAATTCTTATTCAATGAAAGATGAAATCTTTTTAAATTAAATCTTACATAGATTTTCATTCCCCATTTGCTCAAATCCAAGTAATTTTTTTATCATTATTTAGGGCATAAAAGGACATAAAAATCTGCCCTTCTTTCCTGCTCCTTCTCTCTTCTCTCTGCCTGTCTTATGGAGAAAAAAAATTGACAGACAAAAATAGTATCTAAAAAGGAAGACTTGATTGAAAAGTCACTTTAAAAAAGAATCTTTATTCATTTGCAAAAGATCATTTTTGATAATCTGCAAAGGAAACTATGGTGACCACCTATTTTTACCCTCTAAAGTAAAACTCTTTTACTTCCAGTTCCAGCACAGGGCTGTGCCCAAATTGTTTAGCCCACTAACAGGTTCAGCAATTCACAATGAGTTTTTGCTAAGGGTATTTTTCTTTCTCAATCATCAATTATTTCCTATTTTCCTGCCGAAATAAAAAAGTCAAATGCATTGTAAAACAAAAATGTCAGACATTCTTGCTTAGACTGACCTTTGACAAGCAATATATTTGTTCTGTTTTTTTGTGAGACAAAGTTTGAGAGAAGTGGGTACTTGACTAGGGCTTATGTAAATGTCTGGTGAAGTCAAACAGCATTGTTCTGGCACACTTGCACTTACCCGAGACTCTTAAGCTCAGTAAAATAAAAATACATATAGTGAAAACCAATGTTAATATACAAAAGGAAGAAACGACTTTCTGTGCTCAAGATACATTGGAATGATGAGAAAAACACCACCAGGAATCTTCCTCACCTTTCATCCCTGCCCCTCTAAACTGATGGTCTCTACAGAACTGCTGCATGCTTTGAATGGCAGAAGTACAATGTCTTATGACGTTATAATCAGGCTAGATCTCACTAATCTGGGTTATAGCTCAACTGTGAAGGCTCTTTTGAGTAAAATCATTTCTTTATTAATGAGATTCAGACCAATCTCACTGATAAAAATTACTTTAAAAGATGTCCCTTTGCTGCTATTCAAATGAATGGGAGAAAATGGTGGGTGTTTTAAGAGCTGTCTTCCTGTCATATCAGGATGGATCTCATTAGTGAAGGGAATGATTTTACCAGGAAAAAGCTTCTACAATGAGAAAACATAACCTACCACAGATGAGCAAAATTCAAGTCAATTAGGCTAAAAAAAATTAAAAATCTCCTCAGTGCTCTCACTCAATAACAGAAGAAAGGACATTTCTCTCTCTCTTAAAAAAAAAAAAAAAAGAAAAATTAAGTATATTTTTAAGTTGAATTGGACTGGATCTCATTAATATACAAACTATTTTACTTAAAAGAACTACCAGTGTTCAACCTAGATTAATCAAATCAAATATGATTGTGGGAGGAAAGAATAACTCAAAAATGTTATATATGTATATAAAGCATTACATTTGACTCAAGAAATAGACATGAAGAGATTATAATCCACAGATATTTTTTAAGTAGCTGGCATACATTTGCCCAGGTAAACTTTTAAACCAATTCTTGGAATCTCAGCTACATGCAGTCAGCCAAAAGTGATTGACAAAAAGGCAATACAAATAGTATAAGACCACATAGATCCTACAACAGCCTTATTATCCTCTTACTTGGATGATTAGCAGGAAAGGCTATGAGAGCTATAGACCTTTTAGCCATTCTTGAATCCTCTTACTATCAAAAGAAAGACAGTTTCAGCTGGGTCCTGGCCTAGAGTCAATGTGGGACTCTGTGCTTTTTTACTGTCACCCTTTACTGGGTTATGAGACTCAGCTAGAATCTTACAGTCAGGTCTCTCAATTAGCATTAGTCTGAATGCAAAAGACAGTGTTGATAAGGAAATGTCCTATGGTGAAGGAGTGAACATAGTTATCTTCATCTCTGAAGTGCCTTCAGAAGAGAGGAGAGGCTGTTCCACAGATGTGCAGCTGAGAGTCCTATGCAGACAGGAGCAAGGAGTCTGGAATAAACCTCACACCCAGCTCAGGAAATTACCCAAGCCTGGAAATATCTATTTGAACAGAAACTAAGCCTAAGAAACTGTGTCTTTCATAGACTGTGATTGCTATTGCAGTATTAGGCAGACAACAACAGCGACTGCAAGATCACAACTGTACATTTGTATAGTGTCTCTGGTTTCCTGATACAGGGTTTTTCTAACATTTTTGTGCCTTTATTCTTCTCTCATAGCGCTCCTCTATGAAGCAATACAGCCAGCTGCATATACGTATCCAAGCTGCAAACACAAACCTAGACAGGAATCAGCTTTTGATTTAAATAAATTAATTTGAATCACTGTAAGACTACACACACCTGTGCCCATGGATGGCTTTTTTTGGGTTCTGGCCCTGGAACTTTTGCAGTGATTTCTCAATGATTTAATGCAGCAGCAACTCCAGAGACCTGGAAAACTTAGTATTTGAGTGTGTGTTCACCAGAACCCAACTTCTGAGAGATGTTTTAGGATTCATTTTCCCATTATCACCACATAGCAAATATTAATGTGATAAACACTCATGTTTTTTTCAGTGTACTTAAAATAATTTCTGATCAGCAGATTACTGAACATACTTGAAATATAGTACAAGCTAATTGCAAGGAAAAAAAGAAAGTGAAAAAACTAGATTTTGTGTAAAGCATGTTCTAATTTTTTTCGTTCAAAGACTGTCATATTCTTTGACATATCTACAAGTTTTATTCCCAGGAAACCTGGGCATATATACCATGCTCATATATTTACAATCACAAATTACCTCTGTAATATACTTTACAATAGCTAAGGTTATATTTATTCCATCTCTTTTACACAGAAACACACCTGCAAGCACACAAAAATATATCATCTCACACACATGTAAAAATCTATAGTGATCTTTCTTTTTAGCCCAATTCGAGGTGAGCTGGACTTCTATCATTCACATTTTTATATATTCTGAACATGTTAAAACAAATCTGTCCATGTCAAAAATGTGCATGCTACGGACTTTATCTTTCCAGATGAGAAAGCTGCTCTGGGGTCTGATTGCAGCTATCTGAAATGAAAACACTGTAGGTGTATCCCACGTTAAATGTTCAGCTTGAAGCTAGCAGTTAAGCATGTCACATCATTACATGCATAATAATATGATGAGCTGAAATGACAGAATGCCAGCTTTCCACCAAAAAATTAAAGCAACAAACACTAATTTCTTCCAAGGATAGCAACTATAACTTTGCACAGTGGCTTTGGGAAGTGAAAGCATGTGCTACACAGGCAAAATGACATACCAAGGAAAATAGATGAGAACACAGACAGCTGAGGAATGGACTTGCTTCTCTGGTGTTCTCAAGAGCAAGAAAACTCTCTGAAATACCACATCATGGTTTAGGAACACACCAAGTTTTAAATGGTGCAGCAGGTATAGAGTGTGAGTAAAAATGGCAAAGTCTGCTTAAAAAAATTAGTTTCATCTCCTTTCACTGAAATCAAATTTAACGTACTCTTGATTGGGTCTTATACTTGCTAAAGAAAAATCAGATATGTTTGACGCATTAGAAGATGACCGTTCAGGAAATCTTAGCTCCCATTCCTTCCATGGAATTTTGGATCTGTTTTACACTCACATGTAGGACCTCATAAGGTTTATCGGGACTTAAAAAGATGCACTTAATTAGGTTAATATTTTATTTATGTTACAACTTCCCCCTAGTCATGTCTAAGAGAGGTTCTGCTTACAATCTTGCCAAATACCAAAGAACAAATCAACAGAACCTAAATATACTTTCTAAGAAGATGTTATTTGGATAGAATTTACATTTGAAAGTCTAAATTTGCATTTTACTCTATCTCCCCAAATATCAGCTTATTAAAAATAAAAGTTTTCAAGATATCTTTTGGAAGCAAAACTTTTTTTTTTATTTATTTTTAGAATGCTTTAAACACTTTTACTGGTGGATGTTTTGTATCATTTTGCTCTATTACATCCTAATTTTAATCTCACTGCAAGTGAGACATTGTTTGTAAACAAGTAATATCACAAAAGAAATACATTCGTACTAAAAGCTGAAAACAACCAGATCTCATAAAAATAATTGTCATCAATCAGAGCTCTTTCTACATCACATACATGAGTGTTAATTGGAGGGAAAAACATCAGCATAAACCTACTCTAGTGCATAGTTGTAGTACTTAGTGCTGATTCTCAAGTGTGAATCTCAGTTGCTCTAGCCCTGCCACATTGCCCCTTGGACTTCATTCTGTGGCTACTGGATGTAATACTTTCAGATAAGGATTTACTTTCCAGAAAGAGATAGAGAATATTCCAGGACCATTGAAATCTGAGTAAAAGAGGGTTGCAAAATATTTTTTGTATTCCTAAGAAACTACTGACACACATTAGCCTCTTAGATTGTGTTCCATGTCATCTATCTATGTCCATTACTTGTGCAAGTAACAAGGTAGATATGGTAGATATTGTTATAAAATAATATATTACATGATGTTTTTGGCGATTCATTGGCCAAATATAAATGAGAAAACAGCATTTTATTTTACTTACATCAAACATTTAAAAAAAACAAAGGCATTCAATGTCTTGTGTTTTTGCAACAATGAAAACATACAGTAACCTAAATTCAAGAAGATCAAGTATACAGCCCACATGCTACTTTATTGCTCTCAGAATAGTGCTCTTCAATATGCCAAACTACTTTGCTCTCTGCTGTGGGCCTCTAGATCACCAGGATCTCATACATCCCTGATTTAAAATTCTGAAAAACTGACATGTCTGGTTTCTGGCAAACCACAGGGAAAAGAAAGTTCCAACCTCAAGCATTTCCTTGGAAAATACTATGCCAAAGAGCGGTCTCCGACAGGAGAAGCACTGCAGTTTTCACTATCTTTTCTCTGGCACAGAAGTGTTGTCATGTAGCAGAATTCTGCACTATTCAGAGAGTTATGCACTGCAATGCTCACCCTGGCTGTATTTATATCCCTGTTAGGTCATTCACAGATGTCGCCGACTTGGGGTACCCCATCCTGGGCACTGTACGTACACTCACTGCAAAGCCAAGCCACTCCAGAGGTAAGCATAGTGCAAAGTGGTACACTGAGGAGGGACTTCCTAGCATAATATCAGATTTTCAGTCCTGGCAATGTTCCTTTACCACTCCTCCTTGCAATGCTGCTGTCTCCTATTCTTTCTCCTTTTCTGTTCAGAGGAAAGTCATGGACAGTCACAGTCTCCATGGAGGCTTCTCTAACAATACCTTCCTGAACATTTAATACCCTAGGACAGGAGTTGCTTTCCTTCTCCAAGGCAATGAGTTGTTGTGAACACTTTGGTAGTCTCTAGCCATGCTAGACAAGATACATTAGAGCATAGTTTGCCCGGAAAATCTTTCATCAACACGGACAGCAGTGCAAAGTCAGGAGCTTCCAGCATTTCTTTCCTCCCTGCTGTACACTAAGGGGATACTCCAGAGGGATTGCCAAAGGAAAAAAGTTTAACTGGTAAGCTGATCTCAGAGCGGCTGCCAGAGGTACTGTAATAAGACAAATGGGCACAGCTATTTTAGTCTCACTGGCTTATTCTTTCATTTGTGGCTTCTCTGATGGGTTGCTAATTTCTGCTCTGGTTTTCAACTTCTAGGAGCTCTCTAGATACAGCTTCATGCACACCTCTGCAATGGCCTCATTTGTAATGTAATCAGAGCAAGGGTAACTGCAGAGAAGTTCACACATAACAGAAATGCCTGCACCTGTTATAAATGCAAGTGAAAAAAATAACTTGGTTGACAAGAAGCTCAACGTGACCCGGCAATGTGTGTTTGCAGCTCAGAAAGCCAACTGTGTCCTGGGCTGCATCAAAAGCAGCGTGGCCAGCAGGCTGATGGAGAGGATTACATCTCTCTATCCTGCTCTGGTGAGACCCCACATGGAGGGCTGCATCCAGCTCTGGGGTCCTCGGCAGAGGAAGGACACGGACCTGTGGAGCAATTCCAGAGAATGGCCACGAAGATAGAGGGATGGAGAACCTCCCTCATGAGGAAAGGCAGAGAGAGTTGGCGTTGTTCATCCTGGAGAAGAAAAAGCTCCAGGGAGACTGTATAGCACCTTCCAGTACCTAAAAGGGCCTACAAGAAAGCTGGAAACAGACTTTTTATGAGGGCATGTGGTGACAGGACAAGAGGGAAAGGCTTTAACTAAAAGGGGGCAGATGCAGACTAGATATAAGGAACAAATTATTTAGTCAGAGAATGATCAGACATTGGAATAGATTGCCCAGACAATTTGTGGATGCCTTATCTGTTCAAGGTGAGGCTGGATGGGGCTTGGAGCAACCTGGTCTAGTGGAAGGTGTCCGTGCCCACAGCAGGGCGATTGGAATGAAAAGATTCTTAAGGTCCCTTCCAACCAAAACCATTCTATGATTCTATGATGCTATTAACCTAACTGGGACTGCTATACAAGTCAACAATTGCTGCCTGTGCTCAAGCATGGCTTGCAATTCAGGACCATTTCTTCTGATTTCATCCTTTTTGTATCTCAAAATATCAATTTTTCTTTGCCTGTATGCATCAGTTTCAGGCTCAGATTTCTTCCTGGACTCTTCTAGCTCTCTTAAACTTCTGCAAGTGTTTTGTAAATCATGCTGACTTGCAGGGCTAAAGAGAGAGAAGATTCAACCATTTATGTCCTTCTGTCTATGTAAATAAGTCAGGACATAGTCTTTACCTTCTCCTTCCTATCTTTAGTCATTTGCAATATCTGGAACCTCCATTAAATGTCTCGTCATTTTCATATGGATTATACTATGCACAAAGGAGTTCAATACTGAAAAATTAAACTATTATAGAAAAAAGACAAAATTGGGAGAGAAGAGGGGAAAAAAAACCCAAACTCAGAGGTATAAACTGTGATGCTGTCTGGTCTCAAACATAGTGATAAAAAGACAACTTATTTTTTGCTTCCTCAGGATATGAGAACATTGCTTCCAATCAAGTATGCAGCACATGCCACAATCCAAATGATGGAGCTGACCAGGTGATTTCTGCCCTCACTGACTCCAACATAAATCTGGTTTTGTGTCCTGTAAAGGATTGCTGTGAGTCTGTGCTGGGAAAACTAAGAATAGAGTTTGAACTGCTGCCATAAGAAGAAGCAAAGAACCAAACAGAACACTATTAAAATGTCAGCATTCATTTCTGGTCTTAATAGCTATGTACAACACCCCTGCTCCTTCACAAAAAGGATTGGAAGGTCACTGTCATTTCTGGTCTTGAAGACATGTGTCACTCATTTCCAGCCTCTTCTGATATTTGACAGTATGGACCTGCCTGGAGCACAGCAAGAATAAAGGGTGACACAGCTCACTGAGCAAAATTTCATTAACAATTTTCCTCCTACTCAAATAAGAGTTCACCCCTGACCCTAAAATGTAGAGTTTGCTACAGAAGAGGCACTTGTGAGAGCTTCAGTTAATGCAATCCAGTCTTTGATAAAGTCAGGTCTCTGTCTTGGAGAAATGCTTGAATTTATAACCATCTTTGATAAAATACTACATAATCTCTAAGAGAAGAAATAGGCCGTTTCAGCAGATTAGGTCATATTTTTCATTGTTTAGTCTGATCTGAGTTTATCGCACCAAGCAAAGCTAAAAGCATGTTTTCTCAGTGAAAACATTTGCATGTCTGTCAGCTACATTTGTGCATTCATACTCATGTAAGAATTAGTAGTTTACTCATAATTTGCAGATTAGATGTTGTATTTCATTTTGGTAAAACTGGAAACTCCATTAACAATTTAATTACTAGCTTGCCCAGGATGTGCTGTGTTGTAGTTTGTACTGATACTTTTCTTTTTTCTGTAACATATCCTCTTCAAATATTTACAGTTGGTACCTGACTTAACACCTTTTACAGATTTTGCTTCATGACAAGTAATGTTGCTTGGGTCAAGCAGCCTCTAGATTCACCAAAATGGTTTCTATTTTAAAAACAACTATATACAACTGTCTATACAGCCTAATGCACAACATGTTATCATAACACAGAGCATGATAATTGAGATTTTATATTCTTATTAAAGACATAACATGAAGTTTAAGTTGGGTGAAATCATGCCACTTGTCCAAACCTGTAAACACTAGATTGAAACAAGTCTCCCAAACTTAACATTTCCACATTTGGGGGGATTGCGGTTTTGAATTTTAACCAGCCTCTAATATTAAATGACACTAGTTGCAAAGGTAATGTATTCTATTCCGCCTGTTCAGACACAAATTAAGATGATCTTAAAGCATGGATGGGACAAAGAGTGTTGTACCAGCAGACGCTGCTCTTCTGTAGAGTAAAGCATATCTGGAAGAGAGTCCTGTCACAATAGCTTTAGAGTTTCCACTCTGTAAAAAAAGATTCAGTTCTGTTCTATAGAAACCCTTCATAGAATCACAGAATATCCTGAATTGGAAGGGAAACAGTAGGATCATCAAAGTCCAACTCCTGACTCTGCACAGGATATCCTCAAGAATTACAACATGTGCCTGAGAGCATTGTCCAAATGCTTTTTGAACTCTGTCAGGTTTGGTGCTGTGACCACTTCCCTGGGGAGTCTGTTCCAGTGTTTGACCACCCTCTGGATGAAAAAGTTTTTCCTGATATCTAAATCTCCCCTGACTCAGTCTCATGCTATTTCATTGAGTCCTGTCACTAGTCATGAGAGTGAAGAGATCTGTGCCTGCCCCACTGCTTTCCCTCACGACGAAGTTGTAGACTGCAATGGGGTCTCCCCTCAGTCTCCTCCAGGCTGAACAGACCAAGTGTCCTCAGCCTCGCCTCACACTGTTTCCCCTCAAGGCCCTTCACCATCTTCATTGCCCTCCTCTGGATGCTCTCTAATAGCTTAATATCTTTCTCACATTGTGGTGCCCAAAACTGTCACAAAATTCAAGGTGATATCAGCATTTTTAGAGAGAAAAAGAAAGCTTAGTATCACTTTATTATTTGGTTTAAATTTAAAATACAGTCTAAAGACAGTTGTGTAGTGGGAGTATGGTCATTTTAAGTAAGTACTGTCTTATGTTGTTCTTGTTTGTAATGTTCTTAGTAACTGAGGTAACAGTGACTGATAAATGATCAATACCTGCAAGACCACATAAATAAAGCAGAATATTAAGATGAAAGAGCTCAAGAATCAAAAGAGATATTGAGACTATTCCCAAGCAATTAGATATTTCCTTTGTTGACAGACTTTTTTTTAAAATGTATCATTGTCTTTCTAACCAATACTTGGAGTTAGTAAGAACTGCTCCAGCAGCGAGCAACTGAAAGAATCTGACACAAGGTTTAGTTTTCATTATTATTGTTTCTGAATATTAGGGAGCAGGGATATTAATTTAATTTTAAATTTCTACTCTTCCAGTAAAGGCTATATTAATGAAGACAGCACATAGGAGTCTTAAAGTATGATATAAGGCTGTATGGGGGAGACCTGTTCAATGTGGGCGACCTGTCTCCCAAATTCAGTTCTTATACTTCATCTTTTAATTTATTCAGAACGCCTTTGCAATTCACACCCTCTGATCTTCTCTTGTATAAATCACATTGCCCCTCCTTATTCCTTCGGTAACTTCATACTGGTACCTACTATCAGGTACTCAGAAACAAGACAATACTGCATCTTCACATTTTATCACCTCAACACACTGCACAAGACTTGCACTTTGGATTAAAACTTAGCCCTATGAGTGCAAAAGTCAATAGCTGCAGGGCTTACATTTCTCTTGCCCCCAGTAAATAAGGCTTAGGAAAGCTTTGAATTCCACAGAGACAGATAAAAAATGTAAAGGATCAATTCGCATTATGAGAAACAGATCTCTAAAAAGTTACAAACAAGGTATCCATATAGCTACACTTTTTTTCCTTAAATGATATTTTATAGAGAATATAGAATTCTTCACTTTTCCTCAATTTTTAACTAAAATGGCTCTAGATTAAAAAAAAGTCAAATATTTGCAATCAGTCTTATTTTTGGTATTTAAAAGTAGAAAGGGAGCATTTATAGTTTCTTTAAGTTAGATTAAAAAATTAAATCTGCAGCTCTGAATCTGGGTAAAATTCTCAGTAATTTCCAAGGTTACTGCAGTTGTGTTCCTCTGGTTGCTGGTCACCTACTCTTTCTTACTGACCAGAAGACTGATGAAAAACTTCTCAGGGTCTGTCAACAGTCTCCAGTATATATTTGCTGCTCCATTACAGACTGTAACTTCAATACTCATAGCATTTAGTGAGGTTGTTAGACTATAGAACTGGCTCTTAATTGCATTAGCCAGCAAAAAGGGGGTCTCTGGAAGAATGGCTGACAAAGAATTTGGATCCAGAACACTCCTACAGGACTCCATGCCTCCCATATTGTCCTTTGTTTCTTTTGTCCTATTTTACTGTGCTTTTTAAAGCTTATTGTTTACCTGGGAACAAAATTCAGTGAGAACCATGAAATACGAGTAATCATCAATGTTTGCCAATAACCAAAGGGTAGTAAATAAGGTATTAGCCACAGAACATCAGCTACTAAATGCCTGGAGAGTGGCCAGTCTGGCTGGAAGTATGTATTCCTTTTCTCCCCTGCTGTCATTTATGTCAGTCTTGAATAGATTCTGTTTTACTATGCAGTGGATTACACCCAAAGCTTATGGATATGAATATGGGTTGCTTGCTTTGCTCTCTCTGATCATGCTCCAGTGGTATTAACACTTGGGGTCAATCTGGATTATCCCATGTTTAAAAGATGGCAATTAAACACTTCAATTCTTAATTTCTGAGAATTTCTTCTTGCTTGTATGAAGAGCTAAAGCAATTGCTCTCACAGATTTTGCCAATTTCTTGTTGCTGGTGGTCTGTGTAGTGGTAAGGGGAAAAAGAAATAAAACTGTTGCACAAGTATATTCCCTTGAATCTGAACAAGTTCCAAGGAACTTAAAGGTTGAATGGGTGACTTCACTTTTCAGAGACATTTTCTCCTTCTGTGTTGAGACTCCACAGTCAAAATTAGCTAAGATGCAAACCTAAAGCAAAGTCTGGAGTTCAAATTTTACCAGTTTTGTGTTCAGGAAAGAGCCTGGTTTGTCATCACAGGAGGTAAGGGTGACTGCATGTGAGACCGTCTGGGATACCACCAAGTGAGAAGGAACTTGGGACCCACTTCCAAGCTGGAAGAAAAATGTAAAGAAAAGCAGAAGGCTATCTTTAGCATGCCAAGTACATTAGATGAAAAGATGAGATCATCCTAAAGGTAAAAGAGACTTTCTGCTCAAATATATATCTCTGATGTCATGGAGTAGCTGGTGTGAAAACTTGCTCAATATGTAGTAGCTCAGATATTTTAGCTCACTATTTATTTTTATCCTCAGTATGTTAACTAGGAAGACAGTGTCAGAACTACACAAAATGAAGACACTTTGAGTAAGAAAAAATATTTTGAAGAAGTGTAGAAATTATTATGAGAAAGACTTCATTTAAAATATTGCTAAATCCCCTTTCTAAATACATTGGTTTAGAACTCGAACAGGTCTAATCAGGACTGAATAGGCAGCTTCAAGGGCCCTGGAAAAGTGGGTGAAGGGCAAAAGAAAGCAAGATGCCTGCTTAGACTCACTGTGTGTGACCTTTCCTAGGGCTTGGCTATGAATTTCAAGCTTGACCATAGTTTTCTGTCTACATTTTGAAGGCAGGGATTTTTATGTATAGAAAGAACTTCACGATGTAATTATGTGAAATGGCGTACATATTTTCTCTATATAAAGAACAACATAAATCAATGATTTTAAAGATTACATTATTCTTTTCCCAAGTGGAAAAATGTGTGACTCTGTGACCAGATAGCAGCTACATGTCAGTAACAATGTTAAATTTAGCTTTCCAAAATTTATTTCCCAAACTCTCTGACAGTATGCAAAGAATACGAACTACCCAAGGTTGAAAATAGGCCACATAATCATAGTATTCCAAGAGGCCATAGGGCCTACAAGTACCCTTAGCCATGAAGGTGTTAATCAGAGTATATACTCTCATCTGCATCTAAGGAGCTCTGCAATTAAAATTAAAACTTTTATGCCTGATCCCCAGCTTGCTGCTATTCAAAGCTCCTATCTGCATACACTGGGGATGGAAAAGGCCTTTTGAAAGTAAATAATTGGAAAAATTAGAGGGATTTTCGAAGATTGCAGAGTTTCCCTTTAGGACCAGTCCAGGAGCCCTGTCCTTCTGTCAAAGTACAAATTACCCCCATATGGTGATGTCCGTTCTCTCAACTGTAATTTATTCATTATGCAGAGCGCCGAATACCAAATGGTGAAAGCACAGCAGCAGAACAATGAAACAGGCTTGGGAAGCTAATAAGTGTCCAATCAATGAGAACCTAATGAACTATAACATGTAATACTTTATAAGGCATTCAAATTAAAAAGGGAGGAAAACCCAACAATGATGCAATATCAATTTACTAATTCCAAGTCTAATCAAATGAAATAAACATCATCCTCCAAAAATACAGTCATAACTGACATTTGAGAAGGGGGAATGAGTGGAATATATGATCAAGCCAGAATTCCTTTAAGAACATAATTAGTACTAACCAACTGTCTTATTTAATGTAAGCTCTTTGCACCAAACTCTTCTGGTGAGGTAGTAAAAGATTGTTTGGGTTTTTTTAGTACATAGCCTTTTCCCCTGTATCCCAAACGTCTTATTTGACTATGAGTCCCATTCCCACTTTTGCTAAAAATCTTGAATATGATTCTGTAGAAATAATAATAATTAATAAATCATGTACAAGGTAGTCTCAGGAAGGTGTTCTGTCTTTCTTAAACAGCCAATATGCAGAACGTCTTCTGGGTAGAGCTGTTTTCAATTACATGCTGGCAAGGAAGTTATTAACTCCTTCTCCAAGATGAGTAGGTTAAGGCAGAGATCCAGGTATCCTGTCTGACAGACCACTTTGCTGGCTTTACTGTCTGCTGGGCTGGTCAGTCAAGAATCTCTGTCCTTTAGTCTTCTTCCACTGATACACCCATGAGAAATTTCAGTTCATTTGTCTCTGAATTATTGTTTCTGTGTATTTTTTTAAAAAAGCTTGTTGAGGGCTCTTTTGTGATCATTGCTGGTTTTTGTATTTTGAGTATCCGTAATCCATCTTAGATTGGCTTCTATTGCCTTCCCTGACAGAAAAGGTGCCAACAAGATGGTTCGTTCTTGTCTCAGCCAGCTACACATATTAGCAATTCTCACAGCAGTTGCCAAGTGTAACTGTACATCCTCCTCTTCAAGAGTGGCTGTAGTTTTCTTCTTCCACAGCAGTTGACGTTAAGTGTCTTCTGTGTTTCCTGCTGCTCCTGTTTGCATGTACTAGTGGTTAGTGTCAGCTTCACTCTCTCTCCATTTCTTCTTCTGAGTCTCTTGCCTCTTGTAATTTCCTCCATTAAAAAGAATAAAATAAATCCCTATAATTCCGTGCTTAAATATGATGAAAGGCATTTTGGTCTCAGGACTCCTGCTTCCATCTCTGCAACTGATATTGTGGCCTTTTGCACCAGTCGTAGGAATGAAGTCTCTGGATTGTACTGCAGGAGCCTTGTGCTGTTTATAAAACTGCACAAGGCTGTGTACTAAAAAAACACAGTGCTGTTTATAAAAGCAAAAACGTGTATTATGTGTGACTTCAAACACGTGGTCATAAAAAGGTTTTGATGCTGTCTCTCCTTAGATGGGCAAACAAGCACTGTTTGTAATAGTCATGCATTTCTGGGAGCTCTGTTATCCTGTGTTCATACAAAACCAATAGGAAAGGAACCCTGTGAGTTGGTCTGATTTGCAATGTGTATGTGTCCTTTTCTTCAGGACCACAGTCACCGAACGACTTCTGGGAACTAGAAGCAATCGTCTATGATGTAAGAGAAATCTTTCATCAGTGAAAGGAGACAAAAAATGATATTGTGTGCATTTGTCTGGACAGCAATTGCAACAGGTGGGCCGTAAGAAGGGTGTTCAGCATTTTAGCAACACTGGACATAAGTAGGATGTTTGCATTGCTCAAAAGCCTTGCTAAGGAGATCACACCAGTGAAATTTCCACTAGCCCAAGGAAAAACGTTTGAGAAATCTAATCAAGTCTTTCTCGGCCTGTCTCACATTCATATAGAAGTAAGATGAAAGGATGCAAATGCATCAAGCTCTGCTTTGGAGTCTGACTGTAAGAAATAAGTTATTATTATCTGAATTCTTTTTTTTTTTTACATTTCTGTGTTGTTTGTTGGCTCACAGAGCTTTCTTTTTCTTTCTCACACCTCACACTTTGGCCTGACAACCTCAAAGCAATTGCTACTAAGATTACATTAGCAAAACTCACTCAGCAATGCAGGTGCAGTAAAACAAAAATAAAAACGAAACTGACAAAAATCAGAAGAAAAAAACATGACAGAACTGCTTTGTTTCCCAAATTATCATTGTGCAATAAAGACGTGGAGAAGCAGCAAATAGCTATTGCACCACAGATAATACAGAAAAGCTCTTCTTAGAACAATGGGAGTAGCCCTCCCACACTCAGAACGTGAGCTGTCGTTGGGAATTAATGTCCATCAGATCTTCCTCACTGCCTGGAGTTTCACTACTGGGCTGAGCCAGAAGGTGCGCTCACGAGGTCAAGGGGGAAGGTGCAGCACAGAAGATTGTAACACATGCAGTTTTAAGAGAGCATTATCAAACTAAGTTGTCATTTTTAACTGTCCTTCAGGGACAGTAGTGGAATCTCAGTCCCCTTTTAGTGAATGGAAGCTTTGCCTGTAACATTAAAAAGAGAGTAAGTACTTTTAACTGTTAGACTTGGCTCTTTTTTTCCTCTATTATTATTATTACTGTTTTAAAGCCAGGCACAGCATATAGGGTTAATGATGTAAAATCTTAGCATAGTGCGATAAAACTGATACTGAAATAGTGTCCCCCCACTGTAGGAGGAATCTGCAATCAGGACTTCCAAGCACATGCAAAAAATAACTCTTGGATCAGTCTTCTTGTCTTCCAGTAGACTTGGCAAGAAAGACAAGCCATATGTGAAGCCAGCCATATATCAGTTATGTGGTCTTAGATATTTGCAATAAAACAAAGGACTTTGCTGTCAGCCCTCCTGATTTCATGAAGCCTTTACAGCTCACAGCAATGTCCCTTTATCAAAAGCCACAAAGTTATCCTTAGACATGTGCATTTCTTAGAGAAAATATTCTCTGAAATAGCTATTTATGATTAATTCCATCAGGGAAAGGGGAAGACATGAAAGGACCTAATACAGTCAGTTTCAGCCATGCTGAATGTCTCTAGATATAACAAGGAGGGTAAAGACAATTAAAAAGAAAAGCGGTAATACTGGGTGCTGGAGGAGGGTGGGGGAATTAAAGTACACATGCATAAGACAATAAGTTCAAGAAGAAAATCTTTGTAACAGTGATGTGGATGCCCTGGTAAATTAAGTGGACCTAAGACTTCATCCCCAAATTCCTCCTGGCCATTTATTTAGACATTATTAACTGGCTGTTTCATACAGGGATCGTGTTAGGAGTGGATTCAAAGAAAGAATTTTATAACAGTGCTTCTTTTCGCAGCTAATTCTGGGTGGACAGCCTGCACTCAAGGAACCAAAAGGAAGGCTGGGGAATAGTTCAGGGTGAGCCATGAAGTGAGGTCAGGAGCTAATGAATAGCTGACACCCCAGACGCGCAAAACCATGTGGATGTGAATGGCCCTGTGTGTGTGATTACTCACATATGTGGAGTTCAGTGGGCACTCGAGCTCAGGAAAAGAACTAGTAGTTTTATTTGATGTAGTGGTGAAAGGAGCCAGGGAAGGAATTCTAGAAGTGAAGTGAGGTGATTACAGCAGTGTTTTTCTGAACTGGCATAAAAAAAAGGCTTAAGAGAATGGAAATTTTACTAAATAAATAGGGTTTATTATAGAACAGCAGCAATGGCTTTGACAAAAAGTTTGTATGAATTTCAAGACTATAATGACAAATCCTGATTTTTTAATCAAGTATTATCAACTATTACATTATAAACAAGAGTAAAACCCAAATGGACAGATTAGCATTTCTGTTCATTTTCAATTCTTTTTTACAGTGTTCTCTTTGTGCAGACCCTGAGTTTTTAAATTTCTTAAGCTTTCTAGGTGCAATTCAGTGAGGCAGTTCAGCTTACTCCAAGTGTGTGTTTTGTGTCACCGAAATTAGTGGCTTACAATGTTGTATGTGCTTAAGGACCTTGCCATGTCATCCAGGTTGTTTATATTTTTTTCTTTCTAAAATTTAAGAAGAAAAAACCCTAAAATTGACTCCCCTCCCATCCTACTTTTTAATTCCTCTATATGACATCTTTGCAATTAATATTTTTAATAAGATTATGGATTCATATACTGGTCAAATATGTGTTTTACAATGAGTATTTCTTACTAATGTCCTGCTCAATATCATGCTGTTTCTGTGGACTCAGTACATAAAGCCTAAGAGGTCTTATTCAGGGATACTGCTATAGCTAAGTTTATAATTTATATCTCTAGACAGAGCAACAAATGCTATTATACAAATATTTGAAGCTATCACAAGGAGAGGAATGCTTTAAAATAATTCTTCACTCAGAAGTTGCATTTGCAGCTTTTTTCAGTTACTTTTCATTATTTCACCACAGGGGAACAGTTTCAAGGAATTATGATACTAGCCATTATATTAAAAATGAGCTCTGAAAGCCCATCCCTACCCTAATAAATATCATTTAACATTCACTGTTGTGGAAATATGTAACAGATAAGACAAGAGAGTTTTTGGGTTTTTACTTCTCACAAAGGTAAGAAAATATTAGCAAATGTTCAGATCGCCACTACTCAAAATATTATGGGTCAGATCCAAGCAGAGTGGAGAGGTCAGTGCTCCATCATCACAGCTTTATATCATTATGGGCTTTAGGGCATAATAACCTATGAGAAAGCTTGCTTAAAAGATGGGAAGGAAACCTGAAAAAGGTTAATTATGGCACGCACAGCACTTGACAGTTCCTTTTCAATCTGATTCAGCTCAGCTGTGAAAGCCGTTGTGTCCTCAGCACAAAGCTCCTGCTCTCTGCCACACTACTTTCTGTCACCCCAAGGTTGTGGTGTGGTTCCCCCACAAGAATGCACCCCAAACCCAAATGCCATGTGTTTTCCAAAGGGTGCACCTGTTTTGTCGTGGATCTGGTGCTTAGAACTTGCTGTCTGAAACCTTAACACTCAGAAACTTGTTTTAACAGTTTGGCTTATATTCATTAGGAAGCCCAAGGACTGATTATTTCTTGGGGGGGATGGAGGGGGGTGTAGAACAGGGGAAGAAGAATAAACAAAACAAAAACTTAAGCCTGTGACTAATTGGCTGAAAGGATGTGAGCAATTCAGCTCCACTTAATTGAACGTGGGCTTAAATTAAACAGAAAGAGTAATTGCCTTCGAAACTTTGCATTGCAGATTGCTGGCCTCTTCTATACATTAAGTGAAAGACTTTGAGCACATGTGTCAGTGGTGTTGCTGACAGGAACCCAAATATCCTGTCGTATGCATTTGCATTCAGAGGGCTTCATTCTAGAAGGGATTACTCTGCATTATACTGATGGTTTTATTTACAAGATGAATTTTCTTGAAAAAGGTGTCCTGATTTTGGCTGGAAATTTTGAATCACGACCATGCCTTCCAACTGCTGGCTGCTTTCCAAATATTTCCTGATCAGAAGACCTGAAAATAGTACTTTATTTTTCAAATAAAAAAAAAAGAGTTTTTGCATTTGGAGCCAAGGCTGTATAATTTTACACAAATTTTCCACTGTTTTGGGGAAGAGTTTCAGTTGAGCAAAGCCATACCTGCCTTAAACGTGCATAATCAAGGAGTAGAGGGCTGAGGAATTCACCCATGTAAGTACAGAGCTCAGTTATAAGGCATTTTCAAATAAAAATCATGAATTAGATTGTTTTGTCTGCACACTGACATTGCCATTTATTCTTTAAATCAAAGCGATATCCACAACTTCTAACCTTATTGTGCTATGCACAAAAACACAGAACAAAAGATTTGCCCTACCTCTCAAAATACTTCACTGCAAGAGCAACAAAAACCCTTTGTTTGCTATTTAAGTAGGATTGGTGGACATCATCTCTAAGCAGAAGCTCTGAGAATCAGCATTTTCCATCCTCTTCCAAACATGTATATGCACATTTTCACACGAGTCTGCTACAGCAAAAGGACTCCTAAAGAAAAGAATCGAGCAGAGCAAAGGGAAAATATTACTTTATATTAATAACAAATGGAGTGCACAATGCATTCCACATACAAAGGTTACCCATTTGCGGAGCTGGAAGCCGAGGGCATTTTAAAACTTAAAGATCTCTTAAATAAACATATTGGTTTAAGTATGAAGCAAATATTCTTAGCTCAGCAGGTAGTTGGTATCTAAATCACATTCAGACTTCACATAAATACACATGTCAAAGCATTTATCTAGTAATAAAAAAACAACTCTTAAGGAATGCAGTTCAGATAGGGAAGTGTCAGTTATTTTGCACATTTCCTATTTCCAGCTCATTAGTTTCAGCTTTTGACAGGGGTGGAGCTGAAAGAAATCCTGTAGAGGTTTTTCTCTCCTCCCAATTTCACATGAATAAACAGAGGGAGGGAGTCCCCTGCCTGTCTGCCAGGCTCTTATCTATCATATTTAGATGCTAGATGCTGTCAGATTTTAGATAGTGATGCCTGTAGGTATTGCCAGTTACTGGGAAATTAAACGTGGAATAGAAGGCAGTCCTTTCCTTTCCCAAACTGGCTGTGTTCTAGGAGGAGCTTTGGACATCTTTTAAAAAATATTGATGTCCATATAAAGGTGTCAGGATTAAATTTCTGTCATTCATTTCTTGCACTTGATTTTCTTTTTTTCTCATTTTATCTTTGGTGTCTCAGAAGCACCCCACCTGCATATTTTCTTTCACCTGCATTCTTACATTTCTCTCAAATCCAGATCCTTTCACTTCAGAAGTGGTAAGTATAGATTTACACTGCTGAATTTTGTTTAAACTTTCCTCATGTAAAATACCTCCTCAAGTATTAGAAATCCTTAGAAATTCTGTGTTTTCATTCTTAGAGCCAATAAAACCAGACAATTTTCCTTGATTTCCACCCCCCCCAAATGTTTCATGAAATGAAGATGTTCCTCTAGGGACTAAAGGCAGTGAACACAAGAGTGATTTCTATAAAATTCTAATTCATAGAAAATATCCCTACAACCACCAATAATAAAGATAGCAATTACCACCCTTGTGCTAGAAGTTACATCTCTGTAAACTGAGATAAGATAAGCACAAGTGCACACTTTTCCCTCCCAGCAGTAAAGCACACCTACCCATCAGGGACTGCAAAATGAAAGCATGTGTTCAGTCAGGTACTGCGTTTGAAGTTTGTAACTTCCCTCTGAAGAAGGTAACTCCTTAAGATGATCTTACTGCCATTACCCCAGCACACAATCTAAATATTTTGGAATAGTGCTTTAAGTGATGCAGCTTAGTATCATACCCACCTGGCTTATCCTTTCATTCACAATCTCAGAATCAGCCGGGTTGGAAGGGACCTCTGAGATCTCACCTGCATAGGTACTGTCCTGATTTGATTTTAGTAGAATCCTTCAAAATAACCCCTAAAACTAAAATAAATTGTGTGGTTGTATTTACGTGTGTATGTCTTCATGTGGCAGTTTATATATATGAAGCTGTGTGTTTGGGTTACAAAGAGGGTAAAAACAAAAATATGACATGTTTCTATGAATCAGAGAGACCTCAAATGATACTTTACACATGTAGGAACATCCACACCTTTCGATCTTCCTTTGAAAAACTCAGTGTAGATCTGGAGGTGCTTTTACTGCACTATACATGAAATACTGCAGCAAAATGGCTTTCATTTGATGGTCAGATGGAACTTCAGTTTGGTTCCTGTCACCTTCCAGATTTGTTCATACAATTCTGATTCTAAAGTTTGTGTATTTTTGAAAGGAAAGAGATTTATGACTTCTGTTAAAACCATTCTCCACATAGGGATATAGGTTAAACAAATTACATTTATCACTAATTTGTAGAATGTGACTTCATTCTACATTAACTCGTAAACTAACTGTAGCAGCAAAGGCCACAGCCTGTGTACTTCTTTTGGGCTCAAATCTCAAATTCTTGTGTGGAACCACAATAAAGATGTTGTAACTTCCTCCCAGTATTTTGAGCAATTACTAAATACGGCAGCACTGCAGATCTGGAGATGCTCTATGACTTTTCTCTTTCACACACCCGGGAGATCAGGAGGCTGCCCATTGTGGTTGATGAGGTATTTTAGTGTGCATGAATGCAGAAAGAGACCCAAAAGTAGATCCATCTTTAAGGAAGAGAAGTTTTGTTGATGTAAATTTCTCTACTTGAGAGAAAAGCATAGACAAATGCTCATTAGTCATACAAGATTATCATTAGCTAGTGAGGGACTTTACAAGGACATGTAGTGATAGGACAAGGGGAAATGGCTTTGAACTCAGAGACTAGATTTAGGTTAGATATAAGAGAGAAATTTTTCACTGTGAGAGTGGGGAGGCGCTAGCACATCCTTCCCAGAGAAGCTGTGGATGCTCTATTCCTGGAAGTGTTCAAGGCCTGTCTGGATGGTGCTTTGAGCAACCTGGTCTAGTGGAACATGTCACTACCCATGGCAGGAGGGTTGGAACAAGATGATGAACACTAAAACAAAGTTGGATACATAAATTACTTGGTGCTTTCCTTGTTTTGTATTTTCAACTGTACTGCTCAGACTGTGAAACTAACAGTATCTAATAGGAGTGTAAGTGACCCAAACATTAATAAAATTTAGTTTAGAGCCCATCAGATGGCAAGATGAGCCATGTGTCTTAGGTGCGTGTATACTGAGTTAGATAAGGATCTAACAGTAGAAGAAATATAATCCTGCCACCATTGATATTTTTTCACAAATTCCCAGCTGTTTTTTTGATATGCAACTGGAAGCAGTTATTGCTTTTTCCCATTTTTTTCCTTCTCTGTTAGACAAAATAGTGAAACCATAACATCAGTGTTGTTTGAAAATATATTTATGTTTGTTTTCCCTATAAAAAGAGATAATAATGTTATGTTCCAATAATATTAAGTTGCAATGTTATTTGCAAGATTGCAGAGCTTTTAATTTTCTGATTATTTCCACAGTGGGAGTTTCAGCTCAATTTCTACCAAGACACTTCTATCTGTTTCGCTTATTTTTTTATTACAGCTAGAAGCAACAATAATTGCCTTTAGTGTATGAAAACATGACTGAGGAGACAATTGTTGTCCCTAAAGAGTAAAATCATCAGCATACATTTTTGATGTAAAATTTTTGTAAATTAATTGCAAGGTCCTATAAATATTATATTTACAAAAATTGTGTGTTGTCTGCTGTCTTCAAAGAAACAATCTTTTTTTTATTTTTTTGTAAATTATGCTTCATACACAGTACATTTCCTGAGGCAGAAAACAAAAACATGGAACAAAATATTAGCCTTCTACTTTTGTAATTTTACATTCTACTACTTTTCTTTCCCAACTCTGTTTTTTCTTGGGGGGTGGGGGGGTGTTAATATAATTCTGGAAGCATACAGGGAAAAAAAAATCAGTAACACTCCCAATAATCAAGCCTCATTTTCAGTGTTTCACTATTTGGATGATAAAAAAAATTAAATATTCATCCCAAATGTTAAGGCAGTGAGTTTACATTTAATTTGGTCACAAATCAAGACAATAATTCAAAATTTTGAACATTTTCTGGTCTATTCTTTCTACAATTTTTATTCAAAAATGATAGTATGAAATATTTTAGATAGTCTCTAATGATAGTCTCTTGTTTTTCTAATGAAAAAATTTCATCTTGAAGTGCTCCAATCCACCGTTATATCTTGGAAAATTTATCTATCAAGACTTCTAAAGGAATTGTCCTCTACAGCCACCCCATAGAGGAACCTGACAGACTGTACAAGACCTGTAAATACAGTTGTTAAAAGTCTCTGAAATAACTTGGGTTAATGCCAAGATTAGCAAGCCAAATGAAAATTATCCTACTTTTTTTCCTTTTTTCCTGTTAGAAAAATAAATAACAGTCAGCTTTTTAACTAGGGAGGGCGGGGGGTTGGAGACAAGAAAAAACAATCCAACCAACCAACCAAAAACACAAAAGGAAAAACACCATCATCAACAACAAAAAACAAACAAACAAACAAACAAAAAACCCCTACCAAACAAAAACAACTGGATTTTGAATTTTAATCAGATTCTAGCATCTTTTCAGCTGTATTAGCTCTCAGTCTGTGTCCTGTGTAATGCAGATATACAGAAATTTCATATGATTTAGGAGTACACAGGAAAGCACTCAAGACACACATATTATACCCTTTTTCTGTCACTGTGTTTGACTGCAGGAGATACAAAATATTTTGGATAAATAAACCTAGAGGCTTTTTTGAAGGAGATGGGCAGTGGTACAGCCAACATCAAGAACAGGGATTAGTTCCAATAGATATTTCAGCAGATTTACTCCAGTCAGAATGGTGGTACTGACTTTTAAACAGGCAGCGCATTGCATTTATATTAACTAGTGTTAGCAAATTTGCTCCTAGAAAAATTGTAGAATACTAGGAAAAATCAGTATTTGGAAATCATGTTTTCATAAGATCTAATCTCAATGGAGGATCGGGGACCAGATTGCATAAATAGTCAGAAATATTTGAGGACGTAATTTGATATGTCTTTTTGACAGTTTCAGAGGAGGTCAGTCTGTGATTATTTAATTATTTGTTTATTTTTGAAGCCACAGTACCAGAAGTTCCCTTTTTGAGCAAGTGATAGCAACACAGTTTTCTCACACACCATTGGAGACTAGGGCAATAGAAGGACTGGGGCATGGAAATTCATCTCCAAATAATAAAAATGAGCAAGAGTGCTCTTCCCTGCCATAATACCATTGCAAGCAAACTCTCAACATATTTGACGACTCTATGGGATTAACCAATAATATGCCAATTAGCCAATAAGTATTGAATTGAATCATCTTTTTTTTTTTCAGAAAAGGATCATTTTATCCAAGTTGGAAAATATCATACTGCTGGCATCAAATCATATCGACTATAAACAAAGCACAGTATTTCACTGCCAATAAACTCTGTATGGTATTTTAGGCCAAGAAGTAGTCCATATCTATGTCATCTATATCTATATATAATCTATATCTATCTCTGAAAATAACTAGGAACAGGAATAATAATTGAATCCTAAGCGGTGGTGAATCATCTGTCCTCATTTGTATTTCAGCATTTAAACATTTCAGCACCGGGAATGTGAAAGGGTTAAACAGCAGCAGATTTCCTGGGCTAGATAACTTAATGAAAAACATTCACAGTGCTTTTTAAGAACAACAGACTCATGCTGTCGGATGGTAATCTTTGGTACATCTTTTTCTTTTTTTTTTTTTTCACAAGGAAAATGTAGGAAAGACAGACTTTGCTTTAATTCCTCCTAATTGCTCTAATGCATTTGCTTTTACTTTAGTGTATTCAGCTTATAAAAACAGTTAGCATCAGTTTGTTTCCAGTTTTAATGGAGATAAACTCCTTCTTTTCCCCCTGAAAAACTTCACAATATGGTTAGAAATGTCAGCAATAATTAGACAAAATGCTTGTGAAAACATAAAATAGAAACAATACATCTTTTTATAATGGAATCAGTTTGTCTGATTATCTCAAACAATGTACATTTCCAGCTGCCCAGGAGGGTCATTAGAGCTTATGAAAATCAAACTCTCTTTTTTCTGCTTCATACATCATGGACAACAATATTGTCTCCAGGATCATTATATATTGCCTGGCTTTATAAATACATGTTAGACTTTCTTGAGCTATGGTGAACCTGGAGCATGAAATGCATTCAAAAATAAAAACAACAGGGGGAAAGAAAAAAGAAAATCTTGTTATTAACTAAATAACTGTTACATAGAAATTATAAAAGGCAACCTCACTGAATACAGTACTCAAGGGACCTTGGTTCAATTCTGTCTTCAGTCACAGATTTTCAGTATAAACTCAGGAAAGTAATTTCTACCCTATGCACAATGAGAGCTATTTGTCCCTTAAAGCAATGGTTGTGACAGCGTTCCCTTCTGAGTTCCTGTCAAGGTGTGAAGTCTAATTCAGAAGTTTTTGTTATTCCTTTGAGATACACTCAAAGAATAGACAAGAGTATCACCTTACCTTTTTTCCCATTTGTAGAAATGGGGCTAATATTCCCTTACTCTCACTGGATGCAATGCATTAGTGTGTAAGAGGCATTCAGATACCATGATGACAAGGGCTATTTAATGAGTAAATATCTTGGAAGCAGTAGGAGAAATTGGGCTACAGTTTCCAATTTACATCAAAAACAGTTTAGTATGAAAAACAAGGGAAATCTGATAAGGTTATTGTATGTTCAATTATTATCCTGCACTCTAGAAAGCTGGAAAGCTCTTTCAAAGATGACCTTTACACCTGTTTAGGAATTTTTTTCTGTAAGTATTGCAATATGTTTGCTCTGCCCTCTGGTTTAAGCACCTTGCTCTTTCTCAGTGATTATGGGTTTTCAGTCTTCACTTATCTCTTTCAGATTCAGTGACTGTGTCACCCAGCAGGATGGAGTTTTAGGAACGAAGCTGTTTTATTTTGAACAGGGCCGTAGTATATCAGCTGCCAAAGTGCCCAAGGAAAAACTGAAACTAACAGCAAAAGTGTAAAAACGTGCAACAATTTCATTATATGTTCTAAACTTTTTATCTTTTGAAGATCTTAACCTGTATCTGGAAAATGTTAAAAAAAGCAAATACGTTACAGGAGTAACCTGCTATAACCAAATCAAGCATATCTCTTCTGTATCACTAGTGCACGTATGTTCTTGTTAATACAAGCAAAGGCTTACCAATAATGAACTCTCTGTATTGGTTGCAATGTTCTATCCTAAAGTAGACGTGATGCTTAAAACTATTTTTAAAACACATGAAGGAATTAATAAACAAAATCCTTCTGCTGCTCCAAATTTGTAATGAAGCAATTCCTTTCAGCCAAGCCTTCAGTATTATATAAACCAAACCACTACTGGTGAATGCAGCATATTTTCCCTGGCTCTCCAGGGATTAAATCTGAGGGTTAAATCTGAGGGTTAAATGCTGAGGGTTAAATCTGCCCTACTAGAGTAGGTTTATTTGAAGGAGGAGGAGGAGGAGAAGAAGGCTAAGGCACCAAGGTCTCTCTAGTCTGCTCGCACTGTCTAGCATCTAGGCCTTCCATGGCACAAAAGGAGATAGAAGTTGCCCAGTCTCCCAGTTGTAACATGGTCTGGTATGCTCCAGAATAAAATGTAAATGTCCATTATCATCCTCATGCAAGGGTTTTGTTCTTTATTAGCAGAAACCAAAGCAGTATCAACATATTTTTGTTTGGTTCATTTTCTGTCTTTTTCATGTTATTTTGCTCCTTAAGAAGCTGTTGAGCACTTCTTTTAGTCCAGTAATTCCTTACCTACTGACACAGTACCATCAGGCTCACAGGTCCAAACTTTATTCCACCTCCATGCTCAAATATTTCTTGTCCAGTGAAATGCAGATTGATTGCCAGAATAAACATAGATTTTGCAGATTGGAACAGCAGAGAAGTCACACTTCTCTCTCCTGCGTCTCCTACAACATGATGCAGAACAGAAAGTAAAGCCCAGGAAAAAACAAATCAGACTGAAAACCCGAGGTTCTGTAGACAACATTTGCAGACTTTATCATCAAAATAAAGATTTGAGAACTCATCAATCAACATCTCAAATACACCAGAAGAAAAAGGCCAAATTTGGGCCAAGACACAGATTCACACATGAGGCTTCCACATGGTAAAAAGCCAATGCTTGCAAATGCACACGAGCAAATGGTGGAAGACATACCAGCAGGGAGGGCAGGCCAGTAGTTTTATCTCTCTGGGACAGACTGAAACAATAACAAATTACACAGAGAAATGGGAGATGAATTTTAACTTTGTGTACCAGTACCACAATGTAAAGGACACAATACAACCTCTAGAGAAGCCGATTGTCCCCGTGTCCCATCTGAAATCTGTGATCGCATCAGGACTCCATTGCAGTTATGTCCTCTACCATAAACACCAGCCTGCCTCAGCTCACCAGCCTGCTGCTCTGTACACTCTATTTTTTGAGAGGGGGAACCTCAAGAAGCTCAACTTCATTCAACTGTAACATTTTCTTGTCAGCCTAATTTTTCCATGTCATGTACTTGCTTCTGATATTTTCCCACTTGTGTTATTTGCTTGCTGAAGCTGCTCTATTCATGGAGTTCAATAAATGGTGTTTGTCATCATAACAATTTGATTCCAGTTCTAATTATAGCAACAAGCTGCTTTCTTGAAACATATTATGGGTGTTTCATTATTTTAAATTGTTATCTTCCTTATTAATTACAGAAACAGTTGATCTTTTCTGAGAAGCCAGCAGCTGCAATTCCCCCCTTTACAAATGTCTCATTTTAATAGGTGAAACATCAGGTAAAAATCAAATCAAATTGTAATATAATTCTCCAGAAGAAGATATGTAAGTTACAACACATTGCCTCCAGATTCCATAGGGTTACACTATTCAGAGGTACTGAACCATATCCCTTAGTATAGATCATAGCAAGCCACATGCTGCACAGCTCAATTGCAAATTCAAAGCCCCTAAATAAATCACACAGCAATGGCAACATTACTAATAGGACTATCAGAATCAAAGGAAGAAGGGTGATGAATCTGAGAAGAGACTACATCATTATTCTGTGTGATTTGTTTATGGTATTGTTAGAGAGATTGTTTCTCCCCCCATCCTTACCCTAGTCCCTCTAGATTAAGAATGGAAATGAAAAGAGTAGCAGAAACCAGGAACAGCCTGTACACTGTAATCCTACAATCATAAACAGTGGTAGTCTGGTACTATTTGCAAGGCATTTTATTAAACCAGCTCACTCAACATCTTTATTCTGACACAATTCAACATTTGAACTTCTTTCAGTTTTCTGCTATCATGTATTTCTAGCCACTGTTCACAGTGATCCCCAAATAGAACACAGCACAACACACAGAGCGGTAACTAAAACTGCTAACACTAGCATTAACACTTTTGGCCATATTTACTCAAAGGCCTCTGCCTGTTTTAAGCAGCCATGGAAAATTAATCATATTTGTAAGATGAAAAGTAGTGTTTCCAATGAAGGTAAAGACTTTTTCTCCTCACTAGAAAAGTTGTTAAGAATCAAAGAGGAAACATTTATGTTGGTGGGGACAAATATGCTGCCAGCAATGGGAAGTTCCTTAGTGTTTCTATTGTATTTAAAATTAGTTTGAAGAAAACATTAGAATTTTATTTATCTATTGATTTATTTCTTTATTTGGAAACAGTTCTCCAAAGATGGGAGATAAACTGTATGACCACTGACATTGTGTCAAATCCTTTCAGCCATAAGGTAGAGATACATTTATCTTATTTAAGCATGGAGCTGACTCTTTTTTAAGCATGGAGTTACCTCTCTGCAGTGATTAGGACTTGGTCAAATATAATTTGGAAGATAGAGACTCAGATTCTTAAATAAAGGATTGACTGCAGATAAATACCTTTTTTTTCAGTGGTACAAATAAAAGCTAGTTAACATCAAGATACTTTTGAACAGGAGGTATAGTGGGTTTCTGTGGCTGGGTTTTGGTACTGGGAGGGGGTACAGGGGTGGCTTCTGTTAGAAGCTGCTGGAAGCTTCCCCTGTCCCGTGGAGCCAATGCCAGCCGGCTCCAGGACAGGCTTCTTGCTGCTGGCCAAGGCCAAGCAGGAGTAACTCTGTGACAACATATTTGAGAACAGAAGGTTGTTGTGCAGAAGAATTCCGGCCAGGGAAGAGCAGAGTGAGAACATGGGAACAACAAAGCAGACACCAAGGTCAGTGCAGAAGGAGGGGCAGAAGGCGCTCCAGGTGCTGGAGCTGTGGCCCCTGCGGCCCGTGGTACAGACCATGGGGGAGCAGCTGTGCCCCTGCAGCCCATGCAGGACCATCGGGGTGCAGAGACCCACCTTCAGCCCATGGAGGAGCCCATGCTGGAGCACGTGGATTCATGAAGGAGGCTGTGACCCCATGGGAGGCCCACGATGGAGCAAGACCCTGCTGGAGACCTGCGGCCCGTGGAGAGGGAAGCCCACCCTGGAGCAGGTTTTTCCCAGGTAGGACTTGTGGCCCCTGTGGGGGACCCACATCAGTACAGCTCATTTATGAAGGACTGAACCCCATGGAGGAGTGACCCACGGGACAGCAGTCTGGGAAGAACTGCTGCCCGAGGGATGGACTCGCACCGGAGAGGTCCTTCAAGGACTGTCTCCCATGGGAGGGACCCCAGGGGAGCAGGGGAAGGACTCCTCTCTCTGAGCAGCAGCAGAAACAACAACCCACATTCCCTGTCCCCCTGCACCACTGGGGGGAGGAGGGAGAAAATGGAAGGAAGGAGGGGTGGGGGGAAGGTGTTTTTAAGAGTGGTTTGTTTCTCACTCTTTGGTTCTTAACCTGTTAGTAATAAATTTAAGTAATATCCCCACTTTGAGTCTGTTTTGCCCACAAAGGTAATCAGTAAGTGATCTCTCCCAGCTGTTATCTCAACTCATGAATCCTTAGCTGTTTTTTTTCTCTCCTCTGTCCAGTTGCAGAGGGAGAGTGAGAGAGTGGCTTTAGTGGGTACCTGGCATGTGGCCAGGGTCAACCCACTACAGGAGGTTTCAAAATCCCTTCATGGATTCAAAAAAAAAAAAAAAAGTAAGAAATAAAAAGAAAAGAAATACCTTAAAAGAAAAGTGAGAGAAAAAACAAACAAACAAATAAACAAAAAACAAAACTCCAGACCCCCAAGAAACCTGCAGAAACCGATAAACTGAGAGCAAGACAAATTAGGAATTTATAATAAAAGACTAATGCTCCTTTTCCAGAAAAATCAATAGCCCTCCCAAACATGTTTCAACCTATAAAGTAAGATTTTGCAATTATGAGACATCTAAAATAATGCTCAGATCAACCAGATAGTTACAACTGTGGTTTTCTGTGCTCCTCTTTCACTTTCCCTTTCTTACATGTCCCTCCCACTTTGCATTAGACCAATTAATATCTTTCCTTCCCTAACAGCTCTCTAGATAATTCACAGAAGCATTTGTCTGTGTGGCCTAGCATTAAACAGAAACTATTAAACAGTCAACTCCTATCTCTTTTGTTAAATTAATGTCATGTTAACTCCTACCATGCTTTGCTGATATGTGGTATGTAAATGGGATATCTTAAAGAATTTGTAAAGAATTTCTCTCACACCTTCAGCACAGTCTCACAATTTAATCCGGGATGCAGTAAGCCTGTTTTAGTATGGGAATTCTTCTTTAATCACTAATTTTAGCCTTAGTAATCCAAGAAGAAACCACAAGGACAATCCAACACTCTTCATATTACAGCAACTGAGTTGAAGTTTTGGTATTTTTGATATATGCACCACATTTTATGATTTGCTCTTAAAACATGCATGAAAGAGACCTGAGGAAAATTTGGCTGTGGGAAGGAGGAGGAGCGTATCAAACTGTGTGACTGAGGCTTATGAGCATACTTTGGAGTAATTTCATACTCCATGCTGTCAATTTTACTAGAACAATGTGCTCTTATTCTTGAAGCCCTAAGGACATGAGCACTCACTCACCTCTATAAGTATCAGTGTTCAGGATCCCATTATATTCCTTTATGATGATTAATGGCGTCCAATGAATTTGTACAAAAGCAGTTTGATGCAAAGAGAACACTTAGGTCATCATCAGCACACGGCTCATCTCCTGTGGTCACATTAATGACATGACTTCAGCTACCATACAAAATTGCAGTGCTGGATCAGTGCAGGTGTGATCAAACCCCCTTTCATCTCAGGGACTTCACTGTCTTCCTAAAACACAGAGGTGACATCAGAAATGAGCCTTTTGACATTTCTTTATCAGACAGAGTCAACCTGCTAAGGGGTCAGATGTGTTGCCCCTACTGAAATGGTCAGCAAGCTGTGACCTGCACAGCTGCAACTGCAAGTGCAGCCACACTCAGAAACAAGATGCTTCAGCACCTCAGAAGGACAAAATATGGAACAATGCTTAATTTCATTCTGGTTTGATCAGATTTTAAATGACTTTGAGATGATAACATTAACTCCATAGGCCCAGGAGCTGGGTGTCACAGTGCTCGTACAAGTATCAGTGCTTTAACCCTAATATGACTTTTCTTTTCCGTTCCAGGGCATTATGCCTTGTACAACTCCCTTCTGTAGATACTTATGAATTCTTGCTCCCTCTCAGGCAATCAAATGAATAAATCTGCTGTGTGCAGAAGAGCATGATTTCCTCTACACGGGCTACACACCTTTCCCAGAGCTTACTTCACTCAGTCTGTTAAAGCATTTTCTACCTCACTTTCCAAGACATAGAGAGCGTCTGTGTGGCCTGTGGTGACCATGCAGCATGGTGCAGAGCAGGTGGGAGTGAAGTGTGGGGATGCCAAGGAGGAAGATTCCCTCCAACTCAGTCATGTTTGATTGATATTGTGTGCATGATAAAAGGGTCTCAGGGCATTTACTATCCTGCTGCTTTATGAGAAGAAAATCTGAGGTCCTTGTGCATGAGTAATCATTATAAAATAAGGTAGGATATAACTATACAAACAATCTGATGATCTGGTGCAAACTGACCTCCATTTGAAAACTAACTTGGAGAAATCTACAGCTTTCACATTACAGAATCACAGAATCAGTTAGGTTGGAAAAGACCTCAGAGATCACTGAGTCCAACCTTTGACCAAACACTCCAATGTCAACTAGACCATGGCACTAAGTGTCATGGCCAGTCTTCTCTTAAACACCTCCAGGGACAATGACACCACCACCTCTCTGGGCAGTCCATTCCAATGTTTAATCACCCCTTCTGTGAAGAAATTCTTCCTAATGTTTAACCTGAACCTCCCCTGGAACAGCTTGAGACTATGTCCTCTCATCCTGTCACTGGTTACCTGGGAGAAGAGGTCAAACCCACCTGGCTACAACCTCCTTTCAGGTAGTTGTAGAGATCGATGTGGTCACGCCTGAGCATTCTTTTCTCCAGGCTAAACAACTCCAGCTCCCTCAGCTGCTCCTCATAGGACTTACCCTCCAGACCCATCACCAGCTTTGTTGCCCTTCTCTGAACTGACTCCAGCACCTCAATGTTCTTCCTGAGTTGAGGGCCCCTAATTTGTTATCAGTCTTACTTGCAACAGAATCAGAAATTACTATCATTGTTCCACAGATAGTAAATCAAGACAGGAAAAATAAAACAACTTGACTCAGACCAATGAGGACATCACTGTCAGAGCCCAGATGAGAAGGAGTCTCTTTTTTTGATACATAGTTTATTCCAAGCCTTAGTGCCTTCATTATGCGCTCCCTGAAATTACTCAGCTGCAGGCAGTGAGACTGCAAGAAAGCAATCATGCATTCACACCTATGGAGACAAGTTTGTGCCTCTCAAAAGCCATACTTTTCTGCAGAGACCACAGAGAGCCAACAGCAGCCGTAGCACCTTTTACTCTTGTAATAAATTAGCAAAACAAGCCATGTAGAAGTTATCTCTGAGTACTGACAGTTGTTAGAGACCATATAACAGTCTGCAATGTATATAAAATTATTGACATCATATGTGTTTATATTTAGATTAAACAACTCTATTGTTTTTATAAGAGAAAACTGTTTCTGGAAACAATAGGCCAAATTGCTTTTTCTTGCTAAGAACAATGATACAATGCTGCCAGTACCAACAGTTGTTATTACAGAATCACCTAACTGAAAACACAAGGCTCTTTAACGACTGGTATCTTACAAAGCACTCCAATGCATGCTGATACTGTTTTACTTTGTTTGCAAGTCAAGATGGTTAAAAGCAATTTGTATTTTGCATTTTGCTCATTATTGCACTTTTCCTGTATATGTTTCCTCCTGTTTTCATTTCTCTTTCATAAGGGCAAATATACAAAGACCCAATTCTGTGAATTTTTCACTATCAGAACTAGTTGATGAAATCAGAGTCAGCTGAACAGAGGAAGGCAAATCCTTCTGGGATATACCAGGAGCCAGAAGAAAAAGAGAAGGGAACTGAGATGGAAAATATACTCCTGACAACAGAAATAAGCAAGACTTCCCAAAAATTTGGAGATTACTCAATCACAGCCACCACAGCAAACATTTTGAACAGTGTCTCGGACCATCCCATTAAAAAAAAAATTAAATATACAACTGTAGCACAGTTTGCAACAGAGCTGCATATTTGAGATGGTTTTCAATAGCTAACATTATGATGAGCACAATCAATTCAGATATGCTGAAACTGGGAGTGTAAAATAGAGTGAGAACAAGGTACCTTACCACTTGCCACTTAGATGCAGTTTAAAACAAAGTCTTCAGCTTTTCACATAGGTGACAGGTTAGAGACTCACCAGATGTGGAGAAGATGCAGCATACTGAGAGCATAAATTGATTTTATATTTAGGTTTAAAATGGATCTCATTGTCACTGAAATGTTAACCACGCAACAGAAAAAAAACACTGGATTTTACAAATGCAAATTCTAAGTTCCCGTGCTTGGCACAATAATGAAATATACAGCATTCCTTGTTGTCCTTACCTTTGAACTGCAGGTAACTGTACAGCAATGTTACAGGACAAAGATACACTTGTGAAATATTCACAAGCTGATGTCTTTGCAGCCCCATGGGACCTGTGAGGAGCTCTTTTTTCCCCCCACATCTCTCTCTCAGACTTTAAATAATGAGGAGCAGAAAAGGTATGAGACAACATGTCTGTGTGTCTCCTTTGAAATCTTTTCTTACATTACCTTGTTATCTGTGCTCAAGAGCAGCAGGTATTCCAGCAGTTCAGAGTGTGTCCACAGCAAAAACACCCAGCAAAACAGAGTACCAGTAGACACAGCTTTCAGTTCCAGGTCCAGTCAGCAAAACACAAAACAGATACACGGAGGGTGTGGTAGCACAGCTGAGTGTTTGGGGGTATGTGTGTGTGGAGGGGTGTGAAGGTAGAATTTTGCCAAACCAGTCATTTAGGAAAATAGATATTTATTTTCCATCCTGGCAAGCTACCTCTCTTTCTTAATCTGAGCTCATAAAATGCTTTTGTATAGAAAGTTATCAAACTTCCTTAATATTACAGCCTGGATCAAAGCCTGACTGTCCCAGAGAGATGAGAGGGCTGGTTGTTCTGCTAGTCACAAGGATTTGGATCATTCTGCTTGATTTAGCCCTCAGTGATAACTGTTAAGAAACACTGATACAGACAGGGACTGGGAGGTTTTACTATAGTCCTGTATTGTGCATCAGGAAAGACCAATATGAACCTCGTATGAGGTATGAGCTGAGTATAAGGGATTCCACTTGTTTCCACACATCTGAGTCAGTCCTGAGTACACACAAGACTAAAATCAGATGAGATTTATCAAATGAATCCACCCTGGCATACATCACTGCAAGTATAGTCCTTTTTCTGAGGTGGCATCACTTTTTTAATTTCCAGTGCTCTAAGACTTCTAACCATTTCTTTATCCTTTCTGCATTTCAAAGATGCTTATATAACAGGTACTTTCCCACACTGGCCTTAAAAGCCCTTATTCTGTTTTTTTCATTATTTCAACAGACTAATAGTGGTTGCAACACAGGTGACGGTAAATCAAATCAACTTGAAATGTGGGCCTGACTCATTCTCAGACGATATATGATTTGTTTGCATTACATTATCTTGGAAACCCATAAGCAATGTGCACTAACTACATGTCCGCACATGGCAAGAAGATAAATGCTCTTAGTCAGTAATATAAAATCTAAATAAAATTACAATCAGGTTTGGATATTAGGATAGCTTTGCAACACCCTTGGGGCATTGCTCTTATCATTAGCACCATTTGCATTAGAGTAGTGTCCAGAGATCCTGCCTGTGATCAGTTTCAAATTGTGCTAGGCTCTGGAAAACGTGGGAAGAGACAAAAGTTTTGAATGCTAAATAGATAATTACAGGCAAAGGGTGGGAGAAATAAAGGATTGTTATCATCTTTATGTAGAGCTCTGAGGTGAAGAGATTAAATTTTTGTTATAGTCTAAGCACAGGCGCAACGTAAAGGAATGTTGGAGTCCAAATTCACCTTGCATACAAAGAGTTTGCACACAAGCCCATGTTTAGGCTCCCACTGGCTTTGTGGGAGTGCTGATAACAGTCAGAGAGATAGTTTGAGTTTGCCTTTCCCCAGCTACATACCTACCTGCAGCACAGGCAGCTGGGAACAAAGTTGGCTTGGCTTTCTTGGCCTGAGGCAACCTCCACATATGCTGTCATGCTGTCCTGTGACACCTTCTCAGTGCTGATCAGGCAAGTTTGCCCAAGTCCTTCCCATACATGCTTATAGCCCTGGAGTGTAGGATGGATGGGCAGGTGAGCACAGGAATATCAAGCTCAAGCACCTGAATGACTGCTCAGGCAGCATGGTTTGTTTTTTTGGTTTGGGGTGGGTTTTTTGGTGGGTTTAGTTTTTCTCTCCTCTCTGGGGAAGACTGTATGTCTTCCTCAAGTTCACCAGAAAGTCAAAGTGCAGCTAAAAAGCAGACACCTGACTCCAGTTCAGCATCCAAAAGTTCACCATTAATCTCTAAAGGGAGAGCTACTGGAATTATAGAAACAACTTGGTAGAAGAATAGGACATGTGGTCTTTCAATCGGTAGTGGAAGGACTCTGTGGACCTTCAAGGAACTTTCTTTTCAAGTAACATTTCAAGGTGTCCTCCATACACACTTACAAAACTTTTTACAATGATTACACAAACACCCATCACAATGCTGGGCTGATGAAACAGGGGGTGGATGTTTATGTGCTGCTGTTTCACCCCATATTGGCAGGGATAAGAAAATTACAAAGTGATAAGGAGAGATGCAAGCGGGAGGAGCAGACATGAGTGCTTGATTATTTGCTTAATTAAGCAATGCTGGCCACATCAAATTGTAATGAAGTGTGTGCATATCTATAGCATGTTTTTAGTCCCAGGCAACACATTGGCTACCTGACTCTGAATGGACAGTGAGGCAGATATTTTCAAAGGCAGAAATGTTGACTATCCAGGAGAGCTGGATGGTTTTAGTTTTTTGCCTTTGAAGACTGTATATAGTCAGTTAGGATCACAATCTCACCAAGTGATCCAGTCACTGACAAAAGTAATTGTACTTAGGTAAATGAGACAACAGGCAGGAGTAAGGCTTGCAGACCTAGACCTTGCACTAAGGCAGAACAAGTTATTCCCTCCTGTTTAAGTTCTTTAATAAGAATGCAAATTTTTTTCCATAACATGATGCAAACACTAGTTATTATTTTTCAAAACTAATGTTATTTTTTTCTATAACTTCTGTTGTTCTGTAATTCTTGGGGCTTATGTCTAATCCCATATGTAACATGTTTATTAGATGTAATATTTTATCACTCGGATTCAGTGTCTGACACTATAATTTTGTTCTTACTTCAATAAAAGTGTTTTCCCTCCTTCTCACTTTGTCAGAATCTAATGGTTTTCTTTATCACAATAGAAAGCTAGAAAGGTTCCTCCCTAAAAGACAAAAGTGGACTGTATGTGTCTGCACCTTAATTCAATTTGTATCATAAAATCCAGACCAAATAAAGCAACTTTATAATATTAGAAACTGCCAGAATTGAGCTGGGATTTTTTTGTTTGTTGCTTGTTTTTAATAAATGGGCATGTAGTCTCAGTAAATCTGTAGCCCACTGGCTTCATTACCTGTATCCTTGTGAACACAGAATGCAACAGTACCAAATGCTCATGCGATATCTGGTTTTCTTTGGGAATTCACTATCTGTGTGCTTTAATCAAGTGAAAATACATAGGAACCACTCCAACTTTCAGCTGACAAAAGCACAATATTAGTTTTTTGATGAGAACTCCTCTATGGATATAAATTCCACATGGATTTTCCCAGGCTTTGTAAATTTATTAAAAAATAATATATTCTATACACAATTAGATCATGAATGTTAAAAGAGTTAGTAAAATAATTTATTGGGAATGTGAATCCATCTAGGAAATACAAGCATTTTCATATAATTGTGACTATCATATAATAATATGTAAGATGCTGAAAGCATCTGAAACCTTGGTATCCAGACCCAGAAAAGATTCCCACTAGAAATGTATTTCTTGCATACCATCTTCTGGAAGAAAGGACTTCTTTGTCTCCTTTATCATATCTGCTTAGATTTTTGCTGAATGGGCAGTCAAACACCATTGTTGAATATAGAGATTGGAAAACGCTCATCTTCTTTCTTATTCATTTTCCACACCTTGTCAACATCTGCATAGCTCACCAGTGAAGCTGCTTTTCATGCAATCCACCCAAAGGTTACAACTTATAGGTTGGGGATGGGAATTCACTTTGAAATCACTGGTCAGCTCAGACTACATACGTTACTGAGGTGACAGGTGTAGCCTGCAATGATGAACCTACCATCAGTCAGAGAGAGGTCACATTGATATCAGTTGTCAAAATGTCTTTCTCCCATCTTAAAAAAAAAAAAAAAAAAAAAGGGAAATTTAGAAAAGTCTATTTTTTTTTTCTTCTTGTGGAAAACGGGAACAGAGTTGATGGTGTTCACTAGTGTCAAGTGGCTGAAGATTTAGGACCCCAGAGCTCAGGAGGTCTCCTTTAACTGTACTGGCTGTACTCTCTGCAACAACACAAATTGCTGCCTGAACTGAGCCCCTCATAAGATATTCCAGAAGCAACGATGACAGCCACATTAACGTGTACTGTACTGGAAACAAACATCTCCAACCCAGTGTCAGGAAAGCCAAAATAAGAGCATGGAATTCTCCTGTTTCATACCTATTTTTTCCGTAATAACCATCACTTTACAAAACCTGTAAAATAGGTCTAGTTTAAAAATGATCACATTAACAGACTAAAAGATTTATAGTTTTGAGAAAGAGGTGTCTGAATCTCACGTGAAAAAAAGAGTAAGTTGTAACATAAATAAAAAGAATGAGTATCTGAGTTTGCTAAAGGTTCACTTACAACTCCATAACTTTAACACTATCATGAACAGATCAGAAGACCAAATCTATGATCAGTACTCATATCTTATTATGCCATCTTTTTCTATGGTGTTAAAGAAATGCCAGAGCTGATCAGATAACAACAGAATATTAATATTGCAAAGATTAAAGAATCAAGATATCTGTAGTTTTCTCAAAGTGTTTGGTCTAGTTGCTGCAAAATCTTGTTTCAAGGTCCTCAGAGGTTAATAAGATCACTGATTTTCAGTCTTTCTGTGAGATTCCAGAAGACTGTTCTCATATTTTCCAACCTACTGAAGTGCTTGAATGTTCTGTGTGTTTGATCTGCACAGACAAATGCTGGCTTTTCTAAACAAGGTGGTTTGGATGACAATATTTTTGGTGTCAAAATGAAGTCTTTCTTCCACTGAAAAAAAAGCCACCTCAGAACAAAACAAAAAAATCATCCCTAGCATAAAGCAGTGTTAATACACATGAAATAAGTTGATTTTGCCAAGGCTAAATTTTTCTAGTGGAGCCTATACTTGAGATCACTCAAGTGCTCTCTTGAGTTATCTCATTGTATCAGTGTTTGCAGGACAGTGCCTTGAATTTGTTTCTGTCATACAAAGCTGATATATAAGAATACAGGATTTAATTGAAACTTTGAGGAGTGTTCAATAAATCCTGTATTTCTTTATCAGAAAAAAATCTTTTTATAAAAGAAGAATCAAAGACTACAAGGAACCTTTAATAGAGATTCTGGTATGAAATGCAACTACAGTCTGTAATAAGTGTGGCTGCAGTCTATAATGAATACATTTTCATTTTCATATGGGAAGTTTTATAGGGGGAAGGATTTGCTCCTTAAAAATATTTTTTTTTTTGCTTTGCATATTGGATTTTAGAAATCCATTCATACCATGGATTTGATGAAGACATAAGTTTATGCAAAGTCTTTAGCTGCAGAGGACTTTGACCTTACAGAGGATCAACTTTTCCAGAGTGCTATTACCAAATTAATACACTTGCTTAAATAAGGTAGTGCATATGAACACAAACTGTGGAGATATGCCTGAGGTTGTTAGCCTTTTCTGTATGTCCCCATCTCTCCTTCAACATAGCTGTCAACGAGCTGTCTTACTCGTCCCAGTACTTCAGCATAACAGGGATTGAACCTAAAGGTTCCATATAGCAAAGTCTGATACTTAGGTTCCTCCCACCTAACTTGAGGTACTAAAGTGAGTAGTATCTACATTAATAATGGAAACACTGTTTAAAAACAGGGCTATTTATGTCTTTGTACACATAGACCTTTTTTTTTTTTTTGAAGGGAGGGTTTTAGAAATTCTAGGTGTATGAAGCTGCCTTTTGGGGGGTTGGTGGCACTGTATTCATATACCATCCTCTTTTTACTTCTGTGAGGTTTGGTTTTTTGCCCTGCAATTATTTATCAGGATCATCATTATACAGAGACAAGGAATAATTTCTGATGCTTGTTCAGGAACACCAATACAAGTGTGTTTTATCCTTTTCACCCCTAAGAACTATGTTGCCTTAAAAGTTGCTTTTTACCTTCATATTGTGGGAAGTCCTAGTAGCCAAGTTACTTGGGGCTTTCTCTGCCAGGAATGAGTGGCTCAGAGTATGAGGCATTCACCCCTATAGGCTAGAGAAAGTAACAATAAATAGGTTGTCCACATCCCCATTTCAGTGGTCTTTTCATATGTCTTAGAGTTTTCCTTTACTGTGAGAAGGTGACTTCAGCACCCTTGTCATACACAAAGGTGATAGACAAGGACATAACTGTCAATACCAGTTACAGTGATGTACATCAAGGGCAACACCATTAGAGTCAAAGGGGTATAAAAGTATAAAACTGGGGATAACAAGCTCGTAGCTTGATCTCTGCAGGAATTAATCATGTTTTCAGGAAACCAATTCATCTGTCACGTGACACTAAAAATTACATTTAGAAAATATTAAATCTTACCTTTCCTTTGTTAATTTTTGAAGAAATGTAACTCAAGAGGCAAAGCTTTAAGCTCAGTGTCCAGTCCCATCTTGCAGATTTAGCCATGATTCCCTGTGAATAAAGTCCATCATATCCTTAGAATTTAGCTTTATTAAACTGACTCTCTCCCCCATCTCAGCATCCATTAAATTATTGTTCTTCTCCTCCTCAGTTCTCCCAAAGATACTATTCATTAAAATGTAGAGAATAAAATCTCTGTATGTGCATTTTTGCTTATTAGCTTTGTTCACTGCCTCATCATTTGCCAAAATCATATTTCTTGAACAAGGAGGGCAGAAACAATGTGAAATCAATCTTTTTTGCTTGGCCAGATAAACATAAGACACAATGAGAGAAAGAAAGGCACAGAGAGAGACAGATAGGGAGAAAGAAAATAAAGCAGGAAAACAGCAACACCATTCCAATGGTGATGGATAACTGAAGTGAACGTGTCAGGATGGTATTATGTAAATTACCAAAGCAGCTGAGCAGTGCACTGATGATTACAGAGGATGTGAACAATGTTGTGGTCCCCAGGTGCTACCATGCCTTGTTATTTTTTCTTCCCTCTAACTACCCTTGGGGTAGATTCTTCCTGACCCGAGTCCTTGAAAAAATCATCGAAGAAATACGTTCCTAAAAAAAAAGGTTAGAGGACATCTATGACATTTCTCTAAAGCAATAACTGCACCCTGTATGTTGCCAGTTTAACAATCTAAAAAGTGCTTTTTACCTGCACCTCTGAAGGGTTTGACCTATCAAACACCTTGATTACAGAATCGACTCAAGGTCAACATGATTTTAAATGGAAAAGGGAAACTGAAGGATGAGGGACATGCTTTCAACCTGCCTTTAGATATATTATAAAATTACTCTGTATTATTAGGAAAAACTTTTTTCCCTTTCATTAGATGACCTATGTATCTGTGTTTGAATTTGTATGTTAGTGTTTGTGTCTATGTTCAGTAGTTTTCATTTCTCCTTTTACCAAGTGTTGATTTAAATAACTGTTGAACAAGATTGCAAAGTGATAACTTGCTAATTACCCCTCATTTGAAATTATTCCTTCTTTGAGCTGAATGTGGGCCTAAAACCCAAAATTGCACAGTCCACTGACAAGCTCATAAATTATCAAGACAAACATCCAGACACTCTGCAAACTTTTCAGGATTGGATCTGAGAAAATAACAAACCTGAGGTTATGCAAAACCACTAGTCAACATGTCAAGGATTTCACCCAAATGCTTCTTTGCAAACAAGGAAAGTGTTAGAAATTAAACAAAGCCTAAGAAAAATATAGAAAATTATTTAGAAGGATTTTCAGGGTATTTAAAGTAAGTTATTTTGACCATGCTCCTAATTAATTTGCATTCTCCTTTCACAAGTAGATGAAATTATGTTATCTTATTAGTAACATGCTTAGAACATATTTCTACTTCATTGAGGTTGATCTATATTGATTACATGAAGGGCTAATTACAATAATAAAAGTTTTAAGAAGTTCAAGGAAACCAAAACTAGGTCCTCCTACAGGAGGAGGGGTCCCACACACGGACAAATGTTGCAGCAGGGTGGGATTCTTTGATTTGCAGATCAGACTAGGTGACAAAAATTGTTCCGTCTCCCCTTGAAGTTTGGGAGAGACAAGCAGCCCTGGTAGTTCTTTATTTCTGCAAAGCATCTATTAAATCACGTCCAATCTCATTTCTGAATTTACTGGACTCTGCAATACCAGCAATAAATAAAAATCATTAACATTTATGCCTTCAGTAAGAGTTTCTTGGAGTAAGTAATGCAATGTCTTGCAATGTGTGCACAGTAGCACGCTTTCCAGCTGTGCTATGGGCAGCCTCATGGGACTGACAGGGGAACTTGGTAACTGACACTTGTACAGGTATAAATTTGAAATTGCATTTAATTTGTTTATCATTATGTAATCGAGAACAAGAACCTTTAAGACAAATATATCAGTAAATAGGCATCCTGCTAAAAATATTTGCAATACAATAATTAATTTAGTGGGATTCATGTCTCTGGAGACTCTTACAAGGCCTTTTTGTGGTAGATTGTATTTGTTCTGTTTACGTGTGTAAGGGGGGCACTCAATGGGTTAGGGAACATGTGAGCTGGTAGAAGTCCAGAATTATTTACTTCTGGAGTGACAGTTTCCTTTCACGGGACAGGAACAGCATGATCAAATGTATAGTTCCTCTTGGGTTCAGTGACATTTGAAGCACTTTCCGAGATGGAAGTTATCAGTAAGGTCAGTATGACTTCTTTGGGATTCTTTCTTGACTACTTTCACTGGAGTCTCTGTAGCTGTCACTGAATACATTGTTTAGTTTAAATTCATTACAAGATCAAAATAAAGAAACCTGGGAGAAAACAAGCTACACTGACCACACAGAGAAACTTTATCATGCCAAACTTACCTCCAGTTTTCTAATTAATATACGGTGTTTTGGTATGCCGAGACATCTTAAAAATGCCATAATGTAGGAATAAGCTTTTAAAGGAAAAGTTGCTTATGAAACTTCTATCAGTTTGGATTTGGTTAGATTGCCAACCCTGTTGCCTGACTGGGTTCCTTCTACATTCCTGAACTCAATGGTGGATAGTAAAGTTATGATGTAACAGTTGCTTCTTTCTTGGTTCTATACTATATTTAATTCAGAAATTTTTTATATGACTTTAAAAATAACTCCTATAGAAAGGATATAGAAAGTCTCCTTCATGTGACTTTGTCATTGTCGTATTGTGTAAGATCTCCAAAAACCCTTAAGAGCACAAGTCTTGCTAATTGTTAATTGGGACATTCAATGGGACTTGAGCACCCACTTCACTTAATTGCTTTTGAGCAGCCAACACAGCTCCGAGAAGTGGCAGACATTTGTGACCAGATTTACTCCTATATCCTGGGTCCAATTTGTCGAGAGCAAAAGCATCACTTACAAAATGCCATTGACCCACAATTGTTCAGCTTTTCTGCTGACCCAGACTACCTATTGCAGGAGTTATTTTGTTCCACTTGGCTTTTTGTTACAGAAGTAAATAGATATAGAATTTTTATAATGTTCTATTTCCTTTGTTTTAAAGCATCTATTTTAATGTGATTTTTCACTCACAAAAAATAGTACTTCTGGCACTGTAGTGATAACTTGCATTTGGATTGTACCATTCATCTCAAGTGATCCCAAAGCACTTTACTAACTTAACAAGCTGAAACACACTATATTAGATACTACACATAGGGATCACTTCATCCACCACTAAAGCAACCACTTATGTGGTGAAATGAACCAACTGTTTAAGGGCTCAGTTCTGCAAGGTGTTGAGCTCTATTAGCCTGATACAATGCCGTTGAAGTCAATATAAAGACTCCTACAGATTTCATTGGGCTCTGAATTAGAATTTATTACAGTCTTCCAACAAAGCATTTAGGAACATGCTTAACTTAAGCACTTAAGCAGTTCCATTGACATTAATAGAGCCTGAAGTTGCTTAAAGTTGAGCTTGCAAGTTTTTGAAGTAGGACCAGGTGTCTCAGTGCTGTGCAATACAGATTGCACTGAGTACATTGACACAGCATAGAGAAGCAGTAAATGATCTGAAGAACACCCTAACTCATTAAATTCACATCTTTACCAAATGATCAAGACAACATGACAGAAGAATTCTTGGTCCGCTCCTTAAAACATTTATGCATTCGCTACATGCCACTGTGTTTATGTTACTACCTCTGTTTCATTACCAGCGCTTTGTTATTTAGAAATTGTAAAATTATGAATCTTTTTGTGTTTGCAGATCATAGATTCCTCTTAATCCAGTAATTCATTACTTTTCTTCCTGCACTGGTAGCTGGATTAATAAGCATCTCCTACATTAATTGATTAATTAAAAAATGGTAGAAAAGAATGGGCCTATACACTGGAGCAAAACATCTGGAAAGAACTATAGCAAAGCAACTGGAGGAATACAACTGCGGCTGCCCTGTTTAGCATTAAGCAGCTCCAAGGATGCTACTTCTCGCTCCCAAAGACAGTAAGGTTTTGTGATACTAGAAAAGATAGTAAGTCCAGGTCAGAGCTGGGACAGTAATAACCCTTCTTCATAACCTGACTGCACCCTTCCATGTTAACATACTGTGAACTGAGCACAAGTGACAAAACCAATCCATCACTGCACCGCCAACACAAAGAAGAATAGAGAGGTTAACAGAAATTGATGACATCCCTGCTCGAATTTTACACTGATTCGGCCAGCTTTACGATTGAAACAGACAAAGATTTATAGTCCAAGCTAGGACGCTGGCTCTCCTTGATTGCCTTGATTTTTTTTTTTATGCGCTTCTGCATATTTATTTCCAAGCTCATCACGGGCTTGTATCATTAGAATGCTGATTTGATTTTACATTCCAAGAGGAGTAGACATTATGCAGCCATTTGCATGATGTGAGAGAAATCACCATAACGGTTTGTGATATCGGAGACCAAAATGATCGGTAATGTTCACCTGCATAAGCAGGATTGTGTAATATTTTTTTTGAAATTCAGATTTTTTCCTTTTACTTCTCCCTCTGTAAAAAAAAATAAAAAAGAGAGAATTATTCCATATCCTGTGGATGAGAAATTGTGTTTTGTCATGCCTCCGAGGGCTACAGTGGTATTGAGCTTTTATGAATTCGTTTGATATCAGGGCTGAGCGTTACGAGTTCCAACACAAATTTTTTTCCCCATGACATTATTACTGAAAGCTTTTATCAGTTCATTGTGACAAAAAATTGATTATTATCCTTGACATTTGATGGATAGCTTTCATAAAAGTGCATTTTTTTTAGGGTCTTTTTTTGTGTGTGTGCGTGTAAGACTGTAAAGTTTTCTTAGGAAGGTTCTATTTTCTGGAGAGGTAAAAAAAAAAATCAAGTAACAACCACTTATTCCATGGAGTATTCTTGAATCACTGCTATCTGTGAAAACCTTGGAAGTGAAATGAAATCCTGCTTCCTTACAGCTTCTTCCACTTAAACACTAGGAAAATATACATTCACACAGCTTAGAGGTAAATTTGGATCAGTAATATAACTGTTCCATAGGCAGCTGAAAAAGGGATTTTGAAGTGGTTGAGACAGAAGCATTGATAGACACTCTATAGTTAAGGTTAATTTGGGCCTTTGTCTTTGCCAGATTCTAATACCTCTTTGGAGTTGTTATATTTAACCAAAATTCATCAGGTGCCTGACAGAAGAACAAAGCTGCCTTTAAATAGTTTAACTCTTGTTTATTGCATTCTAGCAACAAGAAGCAATAGGACTTGACTCATTCTGAACAACGCCAGAAGCTGAAGCTAATGGTGATTCAATTACAGTCTCTCACAAATGGGAATATTCACCTCTGTGTGTGCATTAGTGTTGATGGGAGCTCTGTGCTTGCCCTGGGAGGAGAATATACTTTAAGAGAATGTGGCAGAACAGTTTTCTTCTGGAGAAAATGGCTGCTTTCCCTGGTTGCCATTCTCAATGATGGATTCGTAGGAGTCTTCCCAGGGACCCTCGCTGAAACGAAAGGTGGGAGGATAGTGAATTTTAGAGAAATTTGTGAAGACAGAAAGTCAGCCAGAGGCCAGACCAGCCATTCACTAGAGAAAAGGGGCTTTAAAGAAGATAAGATTAGTTATAAGAACAGATTTTAACCTTTTGAAGCAAATGCTGTAAAGTGTCAGATCAATTAACAAAAAAAAAAAGTAAAAGAGTTTTCCAAAATGTGTGCCAGTTTCAGACGTTCAGTGGTTTTCAAGATCAGGGAAGTCAACAGTAAACCAAAAAAAAAAAAAAAAAAGAAGAAAATTTAGTCTTGCTGTTACTGTTGCACAGATGCTAAAGTGATTCCTGGTGATGGACTGGTGTAAGGACAATTGCAACATGAGTGTGACACAGAGAAAGAGGTTACAAGAAGCCTCGGTCCATCACATAACTCCCAGTATGTGCCCTGCACTGAGAGAAGTGATTCAATGGCAGCAGACTTATTAATTCATTTCACTTCGCTCCCGAAAAGTCTGTCCTGAGGGAAGGTTCTGGGCCAAGTTTACTGAATGGTGACCAAATATAAAAATCAGTAATGCTGAGGAAAGGAAGAATTCTCCAGTGCATACTTAACATCTGTTCTTAGAAAGAAGGATGATGTTAACAACAACAACAAAACAGATTTTCTTCCAGTAGTACTGAGAGGAAAGGAACAGCAAAGAAGTTTAAAAAAAAAATAAGTTAAATTTAACTATGATGAAATACTTCACACATGATAAGTTCAAAGGAATGTCAAACAGATGAATTAATCTGGAAGACTGAAAAAACTCTGGGGTTCTAGAAAAAAAACTGGTTTATGTGCCACTGTTTAAGAAGGAAAAATACTTGAGCGAACTGTTGTCTCATTAAATGGATATAGAGAGACTAAGTCAAGGTAATGGGGAATGAAATCAATGAAGAATTAAAATAATGGCAATATAAGCACTGTCAATCAACACAGCTCAATGAAAAAAATTATCAAATAAACTTGGTCTTTTTGATTATGTTTATGATTTCATTGGTAAAAAGTTTCTAAAAGGCATTTGATTTCATTAGGATTTAAAAATACCACAGATAGAGAATCTAATTGATAGTTTTTGGAAAAAATTTTAATGAAAAAATAATCCATTTGTTTTTTCCTATTGGCTTCCTTCTTATCTTATTCAAGTCATGACCTAAGCAGTGATGTGCAAAACGATATACAATCAGTCTTGTTAAGATTTACATACACAAAAACAATAGTGCAGTAAATTATGAGAAAGACAGATCTGACAAATGGCCTGGATATTACAATGATCTGGACTTACTTGAATAAGATTTATTTTAAATTTTCAAATGGCAATATTACATATCTAGGAATAAAGACTGAAAGTCACAGTTCCCTTCCGAAGGAGAAACTAATTTCGAAAAGGAGCATCATAAGGAGTTGGAAATTTCTGGGTTTCATATAATATGGAAAAGCATATGATCAGGAGGTTAAGGGAGCAAACGTTAGTCCTCAGATCTATGGCCAGAAAGAGTAAGTTGATGATTAACCAGTGGAATAATTTATTTAAGGATCTCATGGCTCCTCCAGCTTTTGGTGTTTTAAAAAATGAAAAACTTTGAAAAGATATGTTCTGTCTTACCAGCAGGCCTGATGCAAGAGATAGGGTCGTGCTGTTCCCTCCACTGATGAGTTTAAATTATCTCTGAATTGTCAGCTTCATCAAAATAAAATTAAAAATATGTAATTGCCTATGAGTTTCATGAAAAAAAGGATTGTGTAAACTGAAATGCCCAAATTAGACACTGAAAGCATAGAAAAGGTAGTATTAGAGTACCTAAATGCTAGATTCAGGCCAAATTACTCTAGCTAATTTTCTGCAGAATACCCTTTTAACCAAATTGATGGGCATAATGCACCCTCTGTTTTTATAATACCATTATGAACTTAATTTTTAAAGTCTGATTTTACTTTTATAAAATCAAAATTCATTTGGATTGTTCAATTGGTTAATTTCAACCCTCTTCTAATGCAACAAAAGATCAGGGTTTTATTTAATTTCTATCACGATGACTGCATTTGCAACGAAACTGATAAAACAAATCTCTGTTTTGGTTCTAGATAACATTTTATTTAAACTGCAAAATTGTTGCTGTTTGTATTCAAATGGATATCATAGAGCATAATATTAGGTTCTTGGCTGGATCTTCCTGTCAACAGTCCATTAGTTGTAATGACTCTACTAAGAAACTAATGTACTATCCATATTAGAAATTTGTGAAGGCTGGAATATCTGCTGCATAAAGGTTTTTCAGGAATTTCAAAATTTGTCTGCCAGCACAATTGATTTCACAGAACGAAAATGATAGTAGAGCGAAGGAGGGGTCATTCAGATATCTCGCTTCAGAAAATTAGAAGAATTTGTTTTGATTTCAATGCTTGAGTCTTTGTTCTATTAGATCAATTGTCATTCTGTTATGATTATAATTTGGCAAATTATTTCTAATTGAAAAGTCAGTTTCCATGAAGAAATCAAATGTCTAAAATAACCTGAAACCCAGCCATTTCAAAACTGTCAGAAATTTTCTTTATATTTGCAAGCAAAATCCTAGAAATATGAATCCTATTTCACAAAGCATTTCTGGTAGCGATATTTTCCAGTGAACTGTAAATCAGTCAACTTTTCTCTTACTGCCTCTAGTCTTAATTTCACAAATTTCTGTATTCTTCCTTATCAGTCATCAGTTTGTCTCCTTTTGCACACAAAGTACTAAGTTAAAAAAGTAGATTTTAGAATTAGACTTAAACATAGAACTGAACAGAATATTTTAATTATTTCCCAATTCAAGTGGTTTATTTAGTTAGACAAGGATTTGGGATAAATTAGCTACTACGTTGAATTAAAGAAAGTCATGTGTTGACAAAATGACATTACTTTACACTTAGTCTGATTTCTTTGCAGATCAAAAGCAGGCACAGGTAGGAAGATACCAACAGCCTGAAATATTTGTGGTACTTTCTGTGAGAGGAATAATGAATTTATTCTCATGAATAAAAGTAAATCAAGTTTAAACTGTGAAGGTGGAGAGTATCTGAAGGGAAAGAATAATAAACTAAAAATAAATTGTTCTCCGTTGTTGTGAGTGAATTACGCACATTACTCCAAACAGATTTTGTTGAGGTGATTTAGCCATAATCCACTTGTTTTGTGCTTGCATGCCTAAATTTTATGTATCATTTGTACAAAGATGAATAAAAGACTGATTCAGAGATATAAATATGCATATGCAAAGCCAAGTACAGTAAGATTGAATCATCTCCATATATTCTGTAACAGGAAAATAAAAAAGATGACATGGGGCATCAAATTACCTTATTTTACTAGCTTCTTCCTCAAATACATTTTTAAAAGTGCAAAACAATATAATTTGTTGTGGCGTGCTACTCCCTGTGATGCTATTAAGCTATCCAGGTGATGCTCTCTTGGGAATCCACTCAGAACAGAGGCCTAATTCAAGACTGGATCACAACATCTGCACCAGATAGAATTTGTCATCTTCTGTCTTCAAGCCCATTGGCTGTTGCTTAGCAACTGGTCAATCTCACAGAGTATTTGCCATGACAAATTAGTAGTGTTGTTACCATGACAACCAGCTTTGTTACTTAATTAAATTGATTTGAATCAGAATTGGCTTTCGGGAAACAAGTGTGTTGTGTGAAGTAGTAAACACGAGCTTGCAGCTAAACCATTCATGCTTTGATGTAGCAGTCCCTAAAATCAACACCATCAGGATGAAATCCACAATCAAGTCCTGAAATCACTGTGGACAGACTTGGTTAAGATTTTAATTTCCTCTTCCAGATTTTTAGAGCACTCTGGATATATTTAGCGATGGTCAAAAAAACCAAACCAAACCAAACCCAAAAAAACCCCAAACAAACAAAAAATCAATCACCAAAGCAAAAAAAAGAAAATCCCTACCTCTCAGGAAAAAGAACCAAAAATAAACCCAAACCCCAGGCTGCTCTAATTTCTTGATTAATGCTTTGCCAGTGTAAGTAAGGAAGTTACTGCTCTTTAGCAACTGATTGTGGAACAATGTTGCATTTGTCACTGGAAATTGCACAGCTTCTCGCAGAAGAAGAAGGAAAAGAAATCAGATTATGTGGGGTAAAGATCTAGGAATGGAATTTCTTGACATTCTTTCTATCTCTTCTCCAACGCCATCTTGGCTGCTACATTGGAAGTCTCAGTGTTCACCATAATATGTGACTCTGCCTGGCTTGAGGAAGTGAGGGAAATCCCTTCTTTTGATACTTAGGGCCCAGGCATCACAAAATTAAAATAAGGCAAGCTAGAAATTCAGATTTCACACTACTGACAAATTTCTTTTAACAGAAACACCTACACACTTTTTAATTATGTTTTCTACCCTTCTTATCCTCTTTGCAGACTGACAGAGGCACAAGATTAGCATATTTATATCATACATATATTTAATGAATGAAACCTACACGTTAAGTATGAGCACAGCTGTTGCAGACTTCAGATACACAATCTCACATTTTTTCAGTTTATCTCTATTTTATCACTGGTAATGTATGTGTGGCTGCTCTTGCTGTCCTTCTTGATCTGCAAATTTAACTGCACAATTCGAGCTGCATTTTTCTTATAAAATATTAAATTAACTGCTTGGAATGATTTGAAAATTTTCATTATGTGTGACTGATTTAAAGCTTGAATGTGCTGTTTTGCATGGACGTTCCAAAGCTTAAGCCTATGTAAACAATAAATGGGAAACATCAACCAAGTGGTGACTCACAGGGGAAACTGCAAAATGTTGACAAATTCTAAATTGCAAGGTGCTGTGTGGCCTTGCTACACCGCTTGTGTGCTATCTGTAATTCACACTGCTATCATTAGAATATGCAGACTGCCTACTGCATTTCTCTGAAGTAGATTTTTATTTCTTTAGACATTATTAGCAGAGTCTCACTTTTTAATGCACTTGTTTTGAGAGTTTGTTCAGAAGCTTCTGGAAAAATAAATCATTTAAAAGAAAGAAACATTTACATATATACCACTAGCAAAACCAGCTAAGAATATCTTTCACACCTCTGAATGAATTCATACAAACAATTTTTCTCCTTAAATTGTTTTCACAAAACTTAGTAATTACAACAACTGGTTTACAGCAGATTATACATAAGTTCCAAATACTTTAACATTTTCTCCTTCTAAATATTATGTATTATACACTGATGCAGTGATTTCATCTTCAAAAATCCTTTATAAATATTATATTGTCCTTCTCATACTTAAAGAAAAATTAATAATAGGAACTGACATCTTTATTATACAGAGAGGGAAACTGTAGAGGAAAAATTAAGTCATTGTCAACAGTTCAGAACTCAGAATCACTGTTCACATATCTGTCACATACATCAGTGTTAAGCTTCAAGTTTGACCAGCTAGAATTGACATACAAAAAAGTATTTCTAAAAGCTGATTTTCAAGTATTTTTTCATTACAAGCCCCTTTATATTTTTTGTGGACTATTAGAAGAAAAATAAATTCTCATGAGTGGGGTTTTTTTGATATATTTCACTTGTGTTTTCCTAAGTCTGACTGCTGAAACAATACCTTGTCAGGAAAAAAAGTTGTTTTCTGACAAATAGCTATTAATGTTAATTAAAGAAAAGTCTAAAGAATTAAAGTGGAGAGAAAATGTGGAGTAAAATTATGTCCAAGGGATAGATGCAAGTCTAAAACAAGGAGGTGTTTCAGACTATTTACAAGATGCACAGGTAGAAGCTGAAAAGTAAGTCAGAAACAGAACAACTTAGGAAAAAAAAAGACAAAAGATATTATCTTTTTTCATACATCAGTGACTTGAGCAGAGATGCAACACCTCATCTATTGCACAGCTTACTACTCATTTTGGTGACCAACAGTAATCAGCATCTTCTGATTAAGGTATAGTTTTTAGAAATGGTAGTCATTTCTCTCCAGAGGAGAGGAACAGATATGTCAGCAGTTTTTATCAATTTAAATACTTGGATTCCTTCCTAAGAGTATTTGGGCTTCAGATATCATGAACTAGACAAATATTAGGCAGTTAGCAAAGACACAAATTTAGTAGTTCAGGAACCTGTACAGATATCATTCACCACTGCTTGGGGATTCTGGCCACAGAATTGGAGAATGGCACAGGGTTTAAGCACACAGTCTCATTAGCGTAATTTCTCCTACAGTATAAACAAAACTATTTGCACCACGGCCCTGTTGCTTTGAGTGATGGTGTGGTCCCGGACGTAACCCTTCTGATTGTGAAAAGCAGCTACTCAGTGGCTCAGACATGGCTGAAATGGAGTCCTTGGCTTCCATGGCCTCTTCACACACAAGGCAAGGGATTAGGTCAGTTCAAGGGCGGCTAAGGCAGACAAACCATCTCATCACCAAGCCTGATGAATCATACTGCTTGCCCTTGGGCAGAGCAGGTAGATACTTACTAGACACTGTTCATTCCTATTTTAGTGGGTTTGTTAAATAGACAGTAAAAATGCTGTAACTTTGCTTAGCCACAGCTAACAAATCTCAGAGTCTTATAGTATTCTACTTTTTGTTGAAATTTTTGAGAGATGAGAGCTAAAGTAGGAATTTATAAGTATGGCAAAGAGCTTTCAGTTGTTTGTCATCACTTATTACCCTTCTCAGTCCCTCCAAAAGAATAAAAGTTTGGGGGTATATTTTTCTTTTCTCATCATCTATGTTGATGAGATAACCATGATTTTTAATTCTGATCTTTCTAAAAATCCTTAATATTTTTGCTGAATATTGTTTCAACTGAAAGGAAGTTTCTTCAGTGAGGGTAGATGTAGGAATGAGAGTAGAAACATCCCAGACACAGTTATTAAGTGTTTTTACATTGAAGATGAATACTTTAAAACCCTTCTATAATGATCAACTTCATATGCCAAAAAAGAAACATTTCTCTTTTG